>NW_027361766.1:16347500-16485000 GCF_039654945.1 Dendrobates tinctorius | reverse complement strand
TCCTTCCTGGACATTTTTGTCTTTAAGGATATCCAGCCATTGGATCCCTCCAATTCTCTTTCTGAATCCCTTAAAATCTGCCTTTCTGAAATCTAACCTTAACGTCTGAGTCTTCACAGGTCTTCCTCCTCTAGTTATCCAAAATTCTAAAATAGCATGGTCGCTACCTCCTAGGGTCCCAGCCACTTTTACCTCCTCAACCATTTCCTCCCTGTTTATAAGGATTAGATCCAAGGTAGCAGTTCCCCTTGTTTTCTCCCATACCTTTTGGAAGATAAAGTTGTCAGCAAGAGAGGATAAGAATTTCCTTGACCTGTTAGTTTTGCCTGAGAGAGATTCCAAACAAATGTCTGGATAGTTGAAATCTCCCATGACTACTATGTCATATTTTTGGGAGAACCTGGCCATTTGATGCATAAAGAGTTCATCCATATCTTCAGGTTGCACAGGCGGCCTGTAGTAAATGCCTACAATGGTGTCCTTTCCATTGTTCTGTCCTTGTATTCTTACCCAAACAGTTTCCACAGAACTCCCAGTCTCTGAAGCTTCAATCTCTGTGCAGATATACGCGTTTCTAACATACAATGCGACACCTCCTCCTCGTTTATCAAGTCTGTTTCTTGCAAATAAGTTGTATTAATGACAAAGTACAAAAAGTATATGAGAATCTAGAAAGACCAACATGTGCTTCATGAAAATCATATTAGGTAATTATTGTAATATTTGTCAGCTGGTTATGACCAAGATAAACCATAGAAAAAAACTGCAATATGGATTAGATCAATGGGGTTCTAGCGAGATTCTTCTACAATTATGGAACCAAGTGGCAAATGTCTTAGTATATTGCCTAATATTGTGAACTTTCTAGAAGCATATTTTGGGCTTTTTTATATTTTTGTATAGTTCAGATTTAATTTTTTACGTTTTAAGGTTAGTTTTGCCATTATAAACTCCAAACACCAAAAAAGGAAAAGTTGTGGAATTACAGACATCGAAATGGAAGGATATGCTAATCATGTACAAAGGTATAATAAAAATGTTGATTTATTTAGTATCGAATAAGAGTGCTAACAGAAATACACGCACTTGCACGCCTTGACATGTTATCAATGAGGTTATTAATGAGTATTGAAGTAAAGAAAGAATGGCACCGATAATACGAGAACTCTGTGCCATATACCCAAAATGCGATAAATATAAAGGATGGTGCATGAGCGGTACCAGTAACCCAAAATGAATAAAATATATAAAACAACTTGCACACAAAAATGGAAAATAGTTTTATTAATTATCATAGCACACAGAGAAACATTTTAAAACATTTAAAAGGCAAAAACGAGTTGTTTTTTTTGCTGAAAAACAGATCTCTATAACAAAATACAGTTGTGGCCAAAAGTATTGACACCCCTGCAATTCTGTCAGATAGTACTCAGTTTCTTCCTGAAAATGATTGCAAACACAAATTCTTTGGTATTATTATCTTCATTTAATTTGTCTTAAATGAAAAAACACAAAAGAGAATGAAGCAAAAAGCAAAACATTGATCAATTCACACAAAACTCCAAAAATGGGCCGGACAAAAGTATTGGCACCCTCAGCCTAATACTTGGTTGCACAACCTTTAGCCAAAATAACTGCGACCAACCGCTTCTGGTAACCATCAATGAGTTTCTTACAATGCTCTGCTGGAATTTTAGACCATTCTTCTTTGGCAAACTGCTCCAGGTCCCTGATATTTGAAGGGTGCCTTCTCCAAACTGCCATTTTTAGATCTCTCCACAGGTGTTCTATGGGATTCAGGTCTGGACTCATTGCTGGCCACCTTAGAAGTCTCCAGTGCTTTCTCTCAAACCATTTTCTAGTGCTTTTTGAAGTGTGTTTTGGGTCATTGTCCTGCTGGAAGACCCATGACCTCTGAGGGAGACCCAGCTTTCTCACACTGGGCCCTACATTATGCTGCAAAATTTGGTGGTAGTCTTCAGACTTCATAATGCCATGCACACGGTCAAGCAGTCCAGTGCCAGAGGCAGCAAAGCAACTCCAAAACATCAGGGAACCTCCGCCATGTTTGACTGTAGGGACCGTGTTCTTTTCTTTGAATGCCTCTTTTTTTCTCCTGTAAACTCTATGTTGATGCCTTTGCTAAAAAGCTCTACTTTTGTCTCATCTGACCAGAGAACATTCTTCCAAAATGTTTTAGGCTTTTTCAGGTAAGTTTTGGCAAACTCCAGCCTGGCTTTTTTATGTATCGGGGTAAGAAGTGGGGCCTTCCTAGGTCTCCTACCATACAGTCGCTTTTCATTCAGACGCCGACGGATAGTACGGGTTGACACTGTTGTACCCTCGGACTGCAGGGCAGCTTGAACTTGTTTGGATGTTAGTCGAGGTTCTTTATCCAACATCCGCACAATCTTGCGTTGAAATCTCTTGTCAATTTTTCTTTTCCGTCCACATCTAGGGATGTTAGCCACAGTGCCATGGGCTTTAAACTTCTTGATGACACTGCGCACGATAGACACAGGAACAATCAGGTCTTTGGAGATGGACTTGTAGGCTTGAGATTGCTCATGCTTCCTCATAATTTGGTTTCTCAAGTCCTCAGACAGTTCTTTGGTCTTCTTTCTTTTCTCCATGCTCAATGTGGTACACACAAGGACAACACATGACAGAGGTTGAGTCAACTTTAATCCATGTCAACTGGCTGCAAGTGTGATTTAGTTATTGCCAACACCTGTTAGGTGCCACAGGTAAGTTACAGGTGCTGTTAATTACACAAATTAGAGAAGCATCACATGATTTTTCGAACAGTGCCAATACTTTTGTCCACCCTCTTTTTTATGTTTGGTGTGGAATTATATCCAATTTGGCTTTAGGACAATTCTTTTTGTGTTTTTTCATTTAAGACAAATTAAATGAAGATAATAATACCAAAGAAATTGTGTTTGCAATCATTTTCAGGAAGAAACTGAGCATTATCTGACAGAATTCCAGGGGTGTCAATACTTTTGGCCACAACTGTACCATCCAGTGTCTCTAGTACCTGTGCCTGCTCAGCTCCACTATAGCAATGACAGACACTGTATGTGTCAACACTCTGTCCTGGGATGGACTAAAAAGAATGAAGAAAAAGAATGAACATAATAACTTATAGGTCCAAAGACATAGAGAGGTATTATGGATTTCTTAGGCATCTTGGATATGAAATGAGCATGAATTATATATAGACAATTAGTAAATCAACACATATCCCATATATACAGGTGTAAATTATATTCCCTGTTCTTTATAGGTGGGGAATGAGCATGAAATATATGTAGATAATAAGGGCATGAACACACACCCCATATAAACAGGTGTATATTATATCCCCTGTGCTTTATAGCTATGGAATGAACATGAAATATATGTAAATGATAGGAGAATGAACACATATCCCATATACACAGGTGTATATTATATTCCATGAGATTTATAGGTGGGGAATGAACATGAAATATATGAAGATAATAGAGGAATGAACACATATCCCATATATACAGGTGTATATTATATTCCCTGTGCTTTATAAGTGGGGAATGAACATGTAATATATGTAGCTAATAGAGGAATGATCACATATCCCATATAAACAGGTGTATGTTATATTCCCTGAGTTTTATAGATGGGGAATGAACATGAATAATGTGGTGTACCTAATCATTTGTACCAAATGTCCATCTGGGGGTCTGTATGTGGGGGAGACAGGGCAAAAACGGAGAACAAGGATGAATTCTCATCGTTACACAATAAGAGAAAAAAGAATGGATCTACCTGTCACACACGGTGAGGGAAAACCAAGTGTAACATAAAGGGAAATGGGGAAGGGGGTCCAGACACTAAAGCCCCCTTTATATTTAGCGATGCACCAGCGATCCCGACAACGATACGACCCGGTCAGGATCACTGGTGCATCGCTAAACGGTCACTAGTGAGCTGTCAAACAGGCAGATCTCACAGCGACGTAGCGACGCAGCAGCGGTCGCCACTTAACTTTCAGACACGGCGATGATGACGTCCTCCCGCCAACGTCCACGCGTCGCTCATCGGCGCCAGCAGGAAGCCCAGCAGGAAGCGGCCGATGAGAAATGGACGTGGACGATCTCGCGCGATCAGCGATAGCCAGCGGGGGAGCCGGTCGGAGGTAAGTATCACACATAGCGATATCGCTAGCAATATCGCTGCTTCGTCACAAAATCGGTGACGCTTTAGCGATATTGCTAGCGATATCGCTATGCGTAAAGCCCCCTTTAGGAAGGGATTTGGAGACCCCTAGGCTAGATCTAACCTCTCCCTAGAACTCCTACCGAGTCCCTATATTGGTTCCTCATCAATCGCCGAGCCGGAACCTGAGGCCCGGAATCTCCCTGTGGCCTAGTCCTGAATATGGAATGGGAGGGAGATGCGCGCTAGGCAGTCTACGCTAAACTAAAGACAGTAAGGTGAGTCAAACAGGGGAACACTTAGCTGAATCGCCAGATACGGATACCAGAAGAGGGATTCTAGACACCAAACTCTAGCAAGCAGAAGTGGAAATGAAGCTCTTACCTGCACTGGGTCACAGCTGAGCCACTAACTAAACAGATCCAAACTTCTTAGGGCAGGAGGAGGTCGATGCTGGGTCCTAGAGGCAGATGGTTCAGGGAGCAGTCTGTATGGACAGGCGCTCAGACCTTCTGAGGCCTGACGCAGGATGATAGCCTGTCACCTCCGAAGCGCTCGTGACACTACATGTGGCAAAACATTTTTGTATCCCCGGTCATAGCATGATAGACATTAAATTACTTGTATTAAAAGGTAACCTCAAGTCTCAGAGAGACAGAAGAGTCTGGGAGCATAAATTTATGACAACCTTTGACACACTCCATGCAGGAATGACTGTCGCATGGATTTATGTCTTTTTACATCAATTAAGGAATTTGCTACTAAGACCTTCTGGGGTCAACATACAACACAGAACCAGACCCCAATCAGAGGGCAATATGACTTTCACACTCCTTATCTATGAACTGCTCTATCATTTATGTTTATCCCTCTCCCATAATGACAATTCTGCTTCACATCACTTGTCTTATCTATTGCGTTATTTCTGTGCTGTTTTGTGTATAAATATGTGATTCTTCAGATGTTGTATTCGTCTAGCCTGATGAAGAGACCTGAATAGTCTTGAAAGCTTGCAATTGGTTACCATCTTTTCAGTTAGCCATTAAAAGGTATCAACCACTGTGGACTCTCAATTCTAAATATTCTTCTATCTACTGGCTAACACGGTACAAAGATATATATCTTTCCTGTATTATTTTGTTAGTATTTTGTACATCCACTTTGGGCTTTCAACACTGCCTGAATCCTTCTGGGCAAGATCTAGATCAGATTCAAGCATGTTTCGACAGAAATCTGATCCTAGGTCTCTTCTACTTGTTCCCAAAGTTGATGCCTACTGGTCGACTTACTTTGCTATGTATACAGTTTGTTCTTCAACTCCACCCACAAGTGCTTGATTGGGTTGATGTCTGGTGACTGGGGGGCCAATACAGCACCACAACTTTATTTTCATTGAACCATTCCTTCGCCAATCTCGATGTATGCTTTGGGTCGTTATCCTGCTGGAACACTATGTCTTCCTTTTCATATCCATAGTACTCAAGTGTATGAAGTAACTTGTCTTGCAGGATACTCACATATCACTCAGCATTGGGACCACATTGATCCTGGTCAAGTATCCAACGTCCTTGGCTGTGATACAACCCCATATCATTAGGCTTCCTCTGTTGAAGTTGACAGTACCTTCAATTTCTTGATCCATTAGCCCCTTTCTCCCTTGTTCCTTCCAGACTTATGTACATCAATCAAAGCCCACTCTATTGACTTTCGTGTCATTGCTCAAAACCACCAATCTTTTACTGTCCACTTTTCGTACTTTCTTTTGCAAACTCGAGACAATGATTCTTAGGACGATATTGAAGTTGAGGCTACTTCATCTTTTTTCTGTTCACACTTCCAGACTTGTGTAACATGCGTCACATGGTGCTTGCATGGACATCTGTGATCTCACTATTACGAAGCATACGAGCCAACTCCACTGCCGTGATTGTCACACCAGAACTGATAGACCTTTTGATGAGTCGACTTGTTGACTCCGATATTTTTCGTAGATATCCACCTCTTGGCTTTTGAATGAATGGACTGACTTCATTTTGCATTCTTCCAACTGTCAAGGCACTCACATGATGCAGTATGTCATTTTTCTTGGCCAAGAGACTGGTATTGATTAACTAAATGATGCGGTGTCTCTTTTCTTGGAAAACCTTCTTCATGGCTGCTCCTCGATTTGAACCAGTGACCAATTGCTTGGGAATCAACACACTGAGCTATTAGGGAATATTAGATCAGTTTGCATTTTGCAGCATACAGTTAGAAAAATATTTTTCCACCGTCAGGAGCAAAACAGTACAGTAATAATGCAGTGACATGAAAAGAATCTGTATAACTAATTATATGCTAGATAGTTGCATGTCAAATTTATTTATGAAATAGCCAAAATGATTGTCTATGTAATGATGGTAGTTTCATGATTGAGGCAGTAGAGGATGGCAAGATATGGAACCTGAAATTCAAAAGTTCAAACCTTTGTTACCCTTTTGCTCGTCAGTGTAAATCCATCTTTGTGAGTGGCTGCAGACCATTGAGTGAGCCCGAGGGAGGAAGTGAGAGAAGTTTAGTGACAGCTGAGAGGGAAGTGTCAATGGGAATGTTGAAGTCGACCATGATGATAGCAGGGATGTCAACGGAAATGAAGTAGCCAGGTGGTGAAGTGGTCGAAGAAAGTGTTGGCTTGCCTTGGGGGGTGGTAAATGACAGGCAGATGGAGGTTGGAGGTGGAGTAGATGCCCACAGCATGAACCTCAAAAAGAGTAAGGGTAACGGTGGAATTTTGGTGAAGGAACAGTTATCTGACAGGCTAATAATCTTTATTTTTATATAGCGCTAACATATTCCGCAGCGCTTTACAGTTTGCACACATTACTATCACTGTCCCCGATGGGGCTCACAATCTAAATTCCCTATTAGTATGTCTTTAGAATGTGGGAGGAAACCGGAGTACCCGGAGGAAACCCACGCAAACATGGGGAGAACATACAAACTCCTTGCAGATGTTGTCCTTGGTGGGATTCGAACCCAGGACCCCCGCTAACCACTGAGCCACCGTGCCGCCCATAAATCAACTCCTCCGCCATCCTTGCTGATGGGGCAGTGGGTGTGAAAAGATGGAATCCACCATAAGAAAAATAAGAACCTCTATAATAGAGATTTGTCCTTTATACACTATATCAATGTGACAAAGCATTCTGAAAGTAGACATATCAGCTCTATAACCTATCAAATGCCAAAAAGGCCAGACAAGGAGGGCCATGAAATTATAAATCAGGGTGTTTTGTTTGCATGGATTATGATGCTTTTTTAAGCAAACTGAAAAGCCACATCTAAATACCATTCATATTTTTGTGCAGACTTGACACGGTCACTGAAACCTTCAAAATACACGAAAGGAAAATAGTCAGACAGCATAGCTTTTTACTTTCCTGTACAAAACAGTAGATGTGTACAGTGATGTACTCTGGCTTGCGTAGATGACATTGAATGGCACAAGCTTCCTTATAGTCAGGAACTATGGTTCAGATCTGCTTGGTGTACACTTTTATATGGTTAAAACCAAAAGCAAAACACAAAACAAATATCCTAGAATAAAAAAGTAAAAAAATATATTGCAAAAATTGCATGAAGGTAGTAATAATAGTAATAATAAGGGTATTTAGTTAACATAATTTTGATCAAAATAATGTAGAAGCCATCCCGCCACGTCACGGCAACCCTTGTGGGACAGTCCTAACTCTTGTATTTAAAACCTTTCCACTTGTCAAGTGACGTAAATGTGAACAAGGACTCTTGACAACCCACAAGGGTTGCCGTGACGTGGCGGGATGGCTTCTACATTATTTTGATCAAAATTATGTTAACTAAATACCCTTATTATTACTATTATTACTACCTTCATGCAATTTTTGCAATATATTTTTTTTTTTACTTTTTTATTCCAGGATATTTGTTTTGTGTTTTGCTTTTGGTTTTCTCTGTGTAAAGGTCATGTGTTCATATGCAATTACATTTTGCATGCACATTAATTTACTTTTTCTGCTCAGACCCAGTTTCTCATTTGTTTCATTGTGCATTCTGTACATATAAGGGTGTGACCGCCCTGTTTCTGAGTTTGAAAATCCATCCTGTCTGGCCTATACTATTACTGGTGGTTCAGTCCCTCTGTCCTTGTTCACATTTACGTCACTTGACAAGTGGAAAGGTTTTAAATACAAGAGTTAGGACTGTCCCACAAGGGTTGCCGTGACGTGGCGGGATGGCTTCTACATTATTTTGATCAAAATTATGTTAACTAAATACCCTTATTATTACTATTATTACTACCTTCATGCAATTTTTGCAATATATTTTTTTACTTTTTTATTCCAGGATATTTGTTTTGTGTTTTGCTTTTGGTTTTCTCTGTGTAAAGGTCATGTGTTCATATGCAATTACATTTTGCATGCACAATAATTTACTTTTTCTGCTCAGACCCAGTTTCTCACTTTTATATGGTTGTAATATTACAGGGCTGAAATTATAACTCACATGTATTCTTGTTAAAAGGTAATGTCACTGTGACAAACTAATATAGTACAATGGAAGGGACCCATCTTGCTGAATATTTTCAAAGACATTACTTTAAGAGTTCAGTATAATTTTCCTATCACTTTCGGTATGTTATTCCACTTTCAGAAAAATTTCACTGCAAGTATTTATTACTGCATTGACAAAACAATCAAACTAATGTACATCATTATGAAAATGTAACGCTAGTGGGTGTGGAAACACTGCGCCAAAGGTTGTGCTTACACTGGAGGGGCATGGCAAAGAAACAACCTGGTTTTCCTGTATCCTCTGGTGGTGAGGTTAGGCTTGACTGAAGGTAATCGCCCGATTCCACTCCAACCCTGTCCCCGAGACTGCAGCACCTAACTGGTGGGGTCAGAGTCACGGGTACGCAGAACTGGAGGACTAAGTCAAATATGTGGTCCGACGGTCTGAACAGCACAGAGTCAGTAAGCGTAGCCAAGGTCAGGGGTGGAGAGGTCAGACAGGACAGGAAAACTAGCTGTGTATCTTTAAACAGCCACACCGCAAGTTTTCAGAGAAACCAGTATTGCAGCTGATGTTACTGTATTTTTCAGACCATAATACGCACTTTTTTTTCCTTCAAATTTGGGAGGAAAGTGTGGGGTGCGGTCTTATGGTCCGAATGTAACATGTGGGGAGGGGGCAGCGGTGGACTGGGATTGCACTGGCAGGAGGCAGGAAAATATCGCCACTGCAGGAATCCGGCACTGGGGAAACCACGTGGTCCCAATGCTTAAAGTGAAAGAATATTCATTATCAGCTTCCCCACCCACCTGTCAGCTCTGAGCAGTGGGCGGGGAGCAGCAAATGAATATTCCTTCACTTAAACAGCGGACTCATATGGTTTCCCCAGTGCCGGATTCCTGCAGTGGCTGGGGAGATCATGTGTCCAGCTTAGAAGGAGGTGGCAGGAGCAGGGTGCCACAGGAGGGATTGCCGCATACCTGACAGCATAGCCAGGGCTGTGCTGTTGCTGAGTGCTCCCGTTAGGACCTGTGTGATGTAATGAAGAGGGCAGGCAGGAGCATCACATGACAGCACAGAGCCCTCCCTCTTCATGATGTCATCACAGGTCCTGCAGACACCGCACTAGAAACAATGCAGCTTTCTCTTACACGATCTGTGGTGGGGTAAGGGAGGGGGGATCTGTGCGGTCATGTGATGCTCCAGCCCTTCTCTACCTCACCATAGGTCCTGTCATAGAGAGAGACTTTCGTTTTTCTAGTGTGGCTGGCTGCAGGACCTGCACTGAGCACAGCCTGTACAAGTAAGAATTAATTAAAAGTTTATTAATTACAACACATAAAAATGCACTCTGCTACTCCTGTGGTGAACTACAACTTCCAGCATGCCATAGGAACTTGCTGGGAATTATAGTTCTCCCATGGGATCTTAAAGCAGCACTTCAGTGTTATTTTTCAGTGATGGAGTGGTGCTTTAAATATAGACCCTGTGCCCCCATTCTTATACTCACCCTCCAGGGTATTCATATAGTACTTTACAGACACTACACTGGTCCCGTAGCACCATCCTCTACCCATAGCTTCCAACATAATAACATTTTATTATATATGATAACACTACATTTAATATTATGCTATTTATGTTATTTATGTTATTAAATATTTTACCACATTTTTTGCTTCAAATATTTTTTTTCCCTATTTTCCATCTCTAAAACCTGGATACGTCTTATAGTCCGATGCATCTTATAGTCCGAAAAATACAGTATTTGTGAGTTTTTCTTTGCATCCCAAACAATTTTCCTGGCATTTGTCACAGGTCACAGGTGAGGATGTTACCTTTAGTAGCCATTCAAACCCATTTGTGTCAACTTCTGTGCATGTAATCAAGCCAAAATCACCAGGATATGTAAACTTTTGATCAGGGTCATTTTTATATTTTTGGGTGTCATTATGATTTAAAAAGAGAAAACACAATAGTTTGACAATAAATGGCTTCACCCAACCACTATCCATGAGTGGAGAAAAAAAAGTTTTGGTGTTATCATTCATATTCTCTGAAAAAAGGTCAAGAAAGCAAAAATTCTCTGTCAGGGTATGTAAACTTTTGATCACAACCATGTAATCTGCTCATTCAGCCCTCAAGCTGGGCTGTAACGGAAAAAAACAACTTTTCCTTGGCTGACTGAGCACAACAATTTTTTTCTCTAATTTCATCCTGTCTCTGTGCTCTGTTCCACCAAGTCTGTCTGATAGCTTTATAACACAGCATAGAGTCTGAGCATACAGCGGGACTCATGCTGGAAATGAATACTCCAGTTGTGCTCAGTTAATCAAGAAGGTATTTTTTGCTGTTACTGCCCCGATAGCAGATCAGGTATGTTTGCTATGATGCTGCTCCTCTGACAATTGAAACAGAACTTGAGTAGTGTTTCTTCAGGCTAAAAATACTAACTGACCTGTGCTAGAATGGGTTGCAGCTTGAACAATGTGATGGCAGCCACTTTTTATATTCTCGGAGAGCCCCTTTAAAATACTTAGAAACATGCTAATATAAGTTTGACAATGACTGATGTGTGCTTTTTGCTTTAGATACAAACATTAATGATTTTAAATTGCTAATAATATTTTGGTCCTGACACATGATTAGGATGGATTGCAAACTGAAATATGTGAAGGCGGCCATTCTTACCACATTCTTGGAGAACTTGTTTAATAAGAAAATACCAAATTTATTTAGTTTTTATTTTAGTTCTTGATTTAAAGGATTTGTATCATCTTGTATTTTTGACAAGGCACTTTTCCCCAGTCTATCGACTTTCTTGTTTGTAGGGGGTGCTCCTGATTGAGCGATAATTTAGGCCAGCAGCACTGTTAAGTTGCTGTGTGCTCTGTGATACAGTTGTTTTAACACAATGAAACTGGGAAAGAAAGAAAGCGCAATAGGGTCTTAACTGGCAACAAAAAGGTGGCAAGGAAAAGGATCCACTCACCTTATATAGTTGATACAGAGCAACACGAAACTGGCATGAAATAGATATCAGTTGCTGTAAGGACATCAGTTTACAGAAGACCAAACAGTGCTAAATGATCGGATGGGAGATGTCACTCCTGCTAATGATGAATCCACAATGGTTTCCAACGTATAAAAAAATGTATTAATTAAACAGGTTTACAGGGTCAACGCGCCTCGAAGTTGCGCTGGACCTCTTCATCAGCACAGAAACCTGGTCGACCAGGTTCTGCTAGAAAGAGCTTGTAAGTACTGTACATTATTGGTGAGCTCCACAAACCCAGGCAACAGCAGTGGTTAGTTCCCTTGACAATAAGCAATAAACAAAAAGGGAAAAGTATTGTCTGGAGAATAGAGGCAAATAAAAACTGTAAGTTTATTAAAAAATTGACTAATATTTGTCTACATTTTTCTTCCTGTTATTTAAATGAGAATAACCTTTGAGTAAACCTTCCTCTGCTGTTGCTCATTAGGGCCTGGCTCTTGAGACCCCCACCGATCACTCAAACCAAGGGACTGTACTACTTGAATGTGCATGAATGTTTGCATTACAATTCAATCAATAAATACAAACCAGTGGTAACTCTTTCTTAAGCCCCCGTTACACTAAACGATGTCCCAGCGATCCCACCAACGCTCCGACATGATGGGATCGCTAGGACATCGTTAGACAGCCCCAGCGATCAGGACCAGCAACGCTGGACGCTGGTTTCTAATGTAAACGTCGGGTATCCAGGAGCCACGCGACTCCTTGATACCCGCTGGTTAAGCTGGAAACCGGCATACACGCTGGTTTCCAAGGTAAACATCGAGTATCTAGGAGCCGCGCGACTCCTGGATACCCGACGTTTACCTTGGAAACCAATGTGTACCCCGGTTTCCAAGGTAAACAGCGGGTATCCAGGAGCCACAGCTCCTGGATACCCGACGTTTACATTAGCAACCAGCGTCGCTGATCGCTGGTCTCTCGCTGCCACACACAGCGATGCGCGCTGGGCAGCAGGAGACCAGCGATCGAAAAACGGCCCAGCCCGCTCGAGCATGATCAGCGATAACCGGCAGGGGGGCTGGTCGCTGATCCCCGTCACACACAGTGAGATCGCTGAGTGTGACGGGGCCTTTAGAGTGACATAATACAGTCTTCAAATTCTCCTTTACAGGTTTGATAAATATCCCCCTGATCTCACTACCATCCTTCCTGAACAATACTGAATGCTAGTAGAGTCTCTATAGTGATGATCATCAAGCTTAGAAGATAGTGATTGATTGTAATACTCCCAAGGTTATTGGCACAGCTACTATGACTATAAACAGTAGTCAGCATACAGTTATAATTTCATTTTATACATAATGATGCAAATTGCCTCTTCAGAAAGGAAGAGAACTAGAACTCTGACATACTGTTAGCGTGGGTGGTCAGGAGCGGGAGCTCCGAGAGTGGACCCTCTGGGCCGTGGCACCGAGTGACCCCGGGCGAGCTGCCAGGTGGAACCGACCCCTATACAGGGACCGTTAGGAGCAGGCCCAGGGGTTCGAGTACCACGGTAGCCGGTACCGAGAGGGGCGGCTCAGGATGGACCGGAGTAAGACTGAGACTGGAGTAGGACGGCAGGAGCACTGAAGACAGGACTGGAGTAGGACGGCAGGAACACTGAAGACAGGACTGGAGTAGGACGGCAGGAACACTGAAGGCAGGACTGGAGTAGGACGGCAGGAACACAAGGCAGGACTGGAGTAGGACGACAGGAACACTGAAGGCAGGACTGGAGTAGGTAACCAGGAACACGGGTAGCAGGACTGAGAAGCTGCTGTGAGGAGCAGCCGAGACAGGAACTGCAGGAGCAGAGTGTGCACGATGGAGCGAGGCCAGAGTGTCAGGAAACACAACGATCAGGCGCCTCCCTCAGGGGGAAGCGGCCTGATATGGCTCCGTCTGGTCAGCCATTGGTCCAAAGGTGCTTCCGGGTCAGGGCACAGCCGGAGCATAAGGAGCAGGAAGGAGGCGCGGCCGCGGCCTATGGCGCATGCGCATAGCATGCAGGGAAGGCATCGGTCGCGGGCCTGTCTCAGGTGACCGCCGCGGCCGTCGGGTGGAGAGAGGCTGCGGCGTGGGAGCGGAGGGCGACTGCGGCGTGGGAGCGGAGGCCGGGTAAGTATGGCGGAGCGGTGTAACAGTACCCCCTCCCCTAAGCCGCCCCCCCGGAGATTAACAAGAAACCTCTTGAGGATACGGGGAGCATTAATATTCTCCCGAGGCTCCCAGGATCTCTCCTCAGGACCAAAGCCCTTCTAATCAACGAGAAAGAAAGTCCTACCTCTAACCCTTTTCACAGCGAGGATGTCCTGCACTTCAAAAACGTTGTCGGCACCCACCGGCTGAGGACCAAGATCAAGCGAGGAATGGAAACGATTCAGCACCACAGGCTTCAGGAGAGAGACGTGAAAGGTGTTCGGGATCCGGAGCGAAGCAGGCAACCTCAATTTGTAGGCAACTTCGTTAATACGTCCCAGAATTTCAAACGGACCGATGTAGCGTGGACCCAACTTGTAGGAGGGCAGTTTTAGTCGGACGAATTTGGAGGAGAGCCAGACCTTGTCGCCAACACGATACGGAGGAGAATCCAACCTCTTTTTGTCTGCATAGTTCTTCATCTGATCAGCGGATCTCTTGAGTGATGTGTTGGTCTCAGCCCAAATCTTAGAAAATTCCAAGGACAAGGCATTGGCCGCGGGTACCTCAGAGGCAGGGGTTATCGGAAGAGGGACACCAGGATGTCTGCCAAAAACAATGAAAAACGGAGACTTGGCCGAAGACTCACCAGCATGGTTGTTATAAGCGAACTCTGCCCAGGGAAGTAAGTTGACCCAATCGTTCTGGTGGGCGTTAGAGAAGTGGCGTAAGTATCCCATAAGTGTCTGGTTGGTACGCTCTACTTGTCCGTTGGACTGTGGATGGTAGGCCGAGGAGAAGTCGAGGGAAACGTTCATAAGCTTACAAAGCGAACGCCAGAACTTGGAGGTAAACTGAACCCCTCGGTCAGACACAATGCGTTGAGGTAGTCCATGAAGCCTGAAGACTTGATGAATGAAGATCTCGGCCAGCTCTGGCGCTGAGGGAAGACCGGGCAGAGGGATGAAGTGAGCCATCTTGGAAAAACGATCCACCACCACCAGAATGACTGAGCAGCCCGCAGAGCAGGGTAGGTCGGTGATGAAATCCATGGCGATGTTCTCCCAAGGAACCGTAGGGACAGGCAACGGAAGCAACAAGCCAGACGGAGATCTCCGTGGCACCTTGTTCTTTGCACAGGATGGACAAGAAGCCACAAAGTCGAGTACATCTTGGCGAAGTGAGGGCCACCAGTAGTGACGTTTGATAAGGTCAAGGGTCTTCTTAGTTCCGGCATGGCCGGCCAGTTTGGAGGAGTGCCCCCATAGAAGAACCTTTTGCTTGAGATTCTCTGGCACAAGCGTCTTGCCAGGCGGAGGAGTAAGCCAGTTCACTGGAGCCACGGTGATGATCCTAGTGGGATCAATGATATGTGACGGTTCCTCCGTGGATTCGTGTGGTTGGAAGACCCTGGACAGGGCGTCGGCTTTGGAATTCTTGTTGCCGGGACGGAATCGGAGCTCGAAATCAAATCGGGCAAAAAATAAAGACCATCTGGCCTGGCGAGGGTTTAGTCTCTGGGCAGACTGGAGATAGGCCAGATTCTTGTGGTCCGAGAAGATGACAAAAGGATGGACAGCTCCTTCCAGGAGGTGGCACCATTCCTCCAAGGCCAACTTGATGGCCAAAAGTTCCCGGTCACCGATCGAGTAGTTACACTCGGATGGAGAAAAGGCCTTCGAGAAGAAGCCACAAGGGTGTAGGCGACCGGAGGCGGTTCTCTGGGACAGCACCGCCCCGGCACCAGTCGAGGAAGCGTCCACCTCGAGTACAAAAGGTCGATCGCTCTCAGGGCGATGCAGGACCGGAGCCGTGGAGAAAGCCCGTTTTAGGGACAGAAAGGCCTCCTCTGCCTCAGGAGACCAATCCTTGGAAGTAGACCCTTTACGGGTGAGCACAGAATTGGGTCTTGTGATCGCGGAGAAGTGGGAGACAAATTGCCGGTAATAGTTGGCGAACCCGAGGAATCGTTGTATCGCCTTTAATCCGACGGGGTGAGGCCATTTGAGGATGGCAGACAACTTCTCGGGATCCATCCTTAGACCAGCGTCGGAGATAATGTATCCCAGAAATGGCAGAGAGGTCTGTTCGAAGAGACATTTCTCGATCTTTGCATACAGACGGTTCTCCCGAAGACGCTGAAGCACCAGGCGGACACTCTTTCTGTGGGACGAGAGGTCCGGCGAGAAGACGAGGATGTCGTCTAAGTACACAACCACACAGGAGTACAAGAGATCCCGGAAGATCTCGTTGACGAACTCTTGAAAGACTGCAGGAGCATTGCAAAGACCGAAGGGCATGACCAGGTACTCGTAATGGCCATCTCGAGTGTTGAAAGCGGTCTTCCACTCGTCACCTGCGCGGATACGGACCAGATTGTAGGCTCCTCTGAGGTCCAGCTTGGTAAAGACCCGAGCCCCTCTGAGACGGTCAAACAGTTCCGGAATGAGTGGAAGAGGGTACCTGTTCTTGATGGTAATCTCATTCAAGCCCCTATAGTCAATGCATGGCCGTAGAGTCCCGTCCTTCTTTTTGACGAAGAAGAACCCAGCTCCCGCGGGCGAAGAGGATTTCCGTATAAAGCCTTTGGCGAGGTTCTCTCGGACGTACTCGGACATGGCGGTGGTCTCCGCGGGAGACAGAGGGTAGATTCTGCCCCTTGGGGGGGTTGAACCAGAAACAAGTTCAATTGGGCAGTCAAACGGCCGGTGTGGAGGGAGGACCTCCGCTTTCTTCTTATCAAAAACATCGGCGTAGGAGCTGTAAGCTGGAGGAAGACCCGGGAGGTCTGGAGGTGACCGTGGAGCGGCCGCCAGGCGGACAGGAGTCAGACAGCGAGCTTGGCACGGGTGCCCCCAGCGGAGTATCTCCCCAGAAGACCAGTCGAGAACAGGCTGATGAGTCCTTAACCATGGAAGACCGAGTAGAATGGCGTGACAGAGCTTAGGTAAAACGTAAAAGGCTATCTTCTCTCGATGTAAGGCTCCGATTTGCAATTCCACCTCTTCAGTGACCAAGGTGACGGTCACCTGTAGCGGTTTGCCATCCACGGTGGCAATCTGAATTGGGTTAGATAGAGTGACTACAGGAATTTGGTATTTGTCTACCTCTTCCGGCCGAATTAAGTTACCCGCTGAGCCCGAATCCACGTAGGCCACCTCGGAACCACGCCTCCCTCCTGAAACCAAAAGCACAGAAACCGTAAGGGGTTGAGAGGAATCATCATCATCACCTAGGAAGGCCTCTCTTACCTGACCTAGGTGGAGTCGTTTCCCTGTCTCTTAGGACAGGTGCGGATATAGTGTGACGAATGACCGCAATAGAGGCACAGACCTTGTGCCCGTCTCTCTCTCTGACGTAACTCGGCCAACCTGAGATGATCTATCTGCATGGGCTCACCCGAAGAGAGGGAAGAAGATCCGACTGAACGTGAGCTGGCCGACTGAGTGAAAGGAGAAACTGACCTGGAGGAGCGCCTGACTCCCGAGTGCGCTCCAGGAAGCGCAGGTCAATGCGGGTAGCCAGCGAGATAAGTTCCTCTAAGGTGGACGGGGTATCTCGACCAGCGAGTTCATCCTTTATTTTACTAGAAAGACCGCGCCAGAATGCCCCCACCAAAGCTGCGTTATTCCAGCCGAGCTCAGAGGAAATAGTGCGAAAGCGAATAGCGTACTGTCCGACCGTGAGAGAGCCCTGGTATAAGTTAAAGAGTGACTCAGTGAGAGAGGCTAACCGGCCCGGCTCATCGAAAACCTTACGAAACGTATCCAGGAAAACCGGGAGACTCGAAACGACTGGGTCGTCACGTTCCCAGAGCGGGTTTAACCAAGAAAGGGCCTCTCCCTCCAGATGGGACATGATGAAGGCCACTTTGGCCCGGTCCGAGGGATATTGCTGCGGCAGCCATTCAAAGTGGAGACTACACTGATTTAAGAACCCCCTACAGAGCTTGGGATCCCCGGTGAAACGAGGCGGCTTGGCGAGGCGGGGTGTCGGAGGAGCAGCAGACGCAGGGGGAGGAGTCGGCACTGCAGCGGCAGCCTGGAGGGCCGACAAGCGACTATCAAA
Organism: Dendrobates tinctorius; assembly: GCF_039654945.1. Lineage (NCBI taxonomy): Eukaryota > Metazoa > Chordata > Amphibia > Anura > Dendrobatidae > Dendrobates > Dendrobates tinctorius. The sequence continues at coordinate 16,467,020 of NW_027361766.1, read as the reverse complement.
GGAGGCCATGTATGACAAAATGTGGGTTTGAGTATCTTGCTGCTGACCCAGCTCCTGTTGGAGACTGGCCAGCTGAGTGGCATTTCCAGGATCGGCCACCTGTAAGGCCGACAAACGGGTGTCCATCGACTTCATGATTGACATAATGCGCCCCTGATTCTCCCGTAGGAATAGCAACTCTTTCTGGGTAGCAGCCGTAGTACCGGCGGAGTCCATGGCCTGATCGTACTGTTAGCGTGGGTGGTCAGGAGCGGGAGCTCCGAGAGTGGACCCTCTGGGCCGTGGCACCGAGGGACCCCGGGCGAGCTGCCAGGTGGAACCGACCCCTATACAGGGACCGTTAGGAGCAGGCCCAGGGGTTCGAGTACCACGGTAGCCGGTACCGAGAGGGGCGGCTCAGGATGGACCGGAGTAAGACTGAGACTGGAGTAGGACGGCAGGAGCACTGAAGACAGGACTGGAGTAGGACGGCAGGAACACTGAAGACAGGACTGGAGTAGGACGGCAGGAACACTGAAGGCAGGACTGGAGTAGGACGGCAGGAACACAAGGCAGGACTGGAGTAGGACGACAGGAACACTGAAGGCAGGACTGGAGTAGGTAACCAGGAACACGGGTAGCAGGACTGAGAAGCTGCTGTGAGGAGCAGCCGAGACAGGAACTGCAGGAGCAGAGTGTGCACGATGGAGCGAGGCCAGAGTGTCAGGAAACACAACGATCAGGCGCCTCCCTCAGGGGGAAGCGGCCTGATATGGCTCCGTCTGGTCAGCCATTGGTCCAAAGGTGCTTCCGGGTCAGGGCACAGCCGGAGCATAAGGAGCAGGAAGGAGGCGCGGCCACGGCCTATGGCGCATGCGCATAGCATGCAGGGAAGGCATCGGTCGCGGGCCTGTCTCAGGTGACCGCCGCGGCCGTCGGGTGGAGAGAGGCTGCGGCGTGGGAGCGGAGGGCGACTGCGGCGTGGGAGCGGAGGCCGGGTAAGTATGGCGGAGCGGTGTAACACATACCACGCCTGGCTTGTCACTCTCCACAACGAGAAATGTTACCCCTTAGATCCCAGTCTTAAAAATCTCACTCAGCCAAATCAGATCTCATACTTTGCACTGACCAGGGGCACTACCCAAAAACACTATCTGCAAATTGAAATTCTTCTTTGACTTTTATTCTAAGAAATATGGCAAGACTCGTTATAGGGTCGATATGGTTGTTTAGTATTTCTACTTCCAATAGGTGGCACTAGAGTTCTAGTCCCCTTCCTCTCTGAAAAGGCAATTTCCATATTTAAATTCCCAGAGGAGCATGCATGACTAATAAGTCTCATCACTCTAATACACCAGGCTTAGCTTGTCACTCTCCAAAAGGAGATACGTTAGACCTTAAATACTACATATATACATACACACGTGGTCAAAATTGTTGATACCCCTCGTTTAATGACAGAAAATGGTCACAGAAATAACTTGAATCTGACAAAAGTAATAATAAATAAAAATCTATGAAAATGAACAAATGAAAGTAAGACATTTCTTTTCCACCATGCTTCCACAGAATGAAAAAAAATAAAACTCATGAAATAGGTCTGGACAGAAATGATGGTACCCTTAACTTAATATTTTGTTGCACAACATTTTGAGGCAATCACTGCTATCAAATGATTACTGCAACTGTCAATGAGACTTCTGCACCTCTCGACAGGTATTTTGGCCCACTCCTCAAGAGCAAACTGCTCCAGTTGTCTCGTGTTTGAAGGATGCCTTTTCCACATGGCATGTTTCAGCTCTTTCCAAAGATGCTCAATAGGATTTAGGTCAGGGCTCATAGAAGGCCACTTCAGAATAGTCCAATGTTTTCCATTCTTGGGTGTTTTTAGCTGTGTGTTTTGGATCAATATCCTGTTGCAAGACCCATGACCTGTGACTGAGACCAAACTTCCTGGCACTGGGCACCATATTTCTCTCTACAATCCCTTTATAGTCTTGAGATTGCATTGTGCCCTGCACAGATTCAAGACACCCTGTGCCAGATGCAGCAAAACAGCCCCAGAACATAACAGAGCCTGCTCCATGTTTCACAGTAGGGACAGTGTTCTTTTCTTGATATGCTTCATTTTTCCGTCTGTGAACATAGAGCTAATGTGCCTTGCCAAAAAGTTCCATTTTTGTCTCATGTGTCCATAGGACATTCTCCCAGAAGCTTTGTGGCTTGTCAACAAGTAGTTTGTCAAATTCCAGTCTGGATTTTTTATGATTGTTTTTCAACAATGGTGTCCTCCTTGGTCGTCTCACATGAAGTCCACTTTGACTCCTATAATGACGAATGATGGTGCAATCTGACACTGATGTTCCTTGAGCTTGAAGTTCACCTTTAATCTGTTTAGAAGTTTTTCTGGACTCTTTTGTTACCCTTCGTATTATTTGTCATCAATTTTCCTCCTGCGGCCACGTCCAGAGAGGTTGGCTATAGTTCCATGGAGATTAAAATTCTGACTAATATGTGCAACTTTAGTCACAGGAGCATCAAGCTGCTTGGAGATGGTCTTATAACTTTTACCTTTAACATGTTTGTCTATAATTTTCTTTCTAATATCCTGAGACAACTCTTTCCTTTGCTTACACACCATGTCACCAACAGCAGAATAAGTATATGTAGCCCTATATACAGGCCCACTCAATGATTGCAGGATTGTAGACACCTGTGATGCTAATTAGAGGACACACCTTGATTTAACATGTCCCTTTTGTCACATTATTTTCAGGGGTACCATCATTTCTGTCTAGGCCTATTTCATGAGTTTTATTTTTTTTTAAATTCTGTGGAAGCATGGTTGAAAAGCAATGCCTGACTTTCACTTGTTCATTTTAGTAGATTTTTTATTTATTACTACTTTTGTCAGATTCAAGTGACTTCTGTCACCATTGTGGGTTTTTCTGCCATTCAATGAGGGGTACCAACAATTTTGACCACGTGTGTAATGATGAAATAGATAACTTATACAGGAGCATCTTTATTAAACTACTAGCTGAAGAGCCCGGCGCTGCCTGGGCATAGTAACTAACTAAGGTTAGTTATAACAACAAATTATAATGAATATATATATATATATATAGATATATATATAGCGCTGAGTGTAGAGCCCCGCCCACTCCGCATAGCCACATTCACTATAATATCCCACATCATCCCGTCAGCCAGAGCTACCGGACAACAACCCCTAATATCCCACATCGTCCTATCAGCCAGAGCCATCGGACTACTACCCCTAATATCCCACATCATCCCATCAGCCAGAGCCACCGGACAACTACCACTAATATCCCACATCATCCTGTCAGCCAGAGCTACCGGACTACTACTCCTAATATCCCACATCATCCCATCAGCCAGAGCCACCAGACAACTACCACTAATATCCCACATCATCCCATCAGCCAGAGCCACCAGACAACTACCACTAATATCCCACATCATCCCGTCAGCCTGGGGTCAGAACCAGAGCGCTAAGCGGAACAGTCCTAACTTCCATACCGGTGATCCCTTTAAGAGAGCCTGGCATCAGAACCAGAGCGCGGAGTGGATTTGCACTGACATGACTTGCATACCAATGATCCCTTTAATAGAACCCTGGGGTCAGAATCAGAGCTCTGAGGGATTTGCCCTAACTTCCATAGAGGAGATCCCTTTAAGAGAGGCCTGGCATCAGAACCAGAGTGCTTAGTGGAACGGTCCTAACTTCCATACCGGGGATCCTTTTAAGCGAGGCCTGGTGTCAGAACCATAGTGCTGAGTGGACTTGCCCTGACTTCCATACCAATGATCCCTTTAATAGAAGCCTGGGGTGAGAATCAGAGCGCTGAGGGATTTACCATAACTTCCATACCAGAGATCCCTTTAAGAGAGGCCTGGGGTCAGTACCAAAGTGCAGAGTGGATTTGCCCTCACTTCCGTACCGGGGATCCCTTTAAGAGGGGCCTTGGGTCAGAACCAGAGCGCTGAGTGGATTTGCCCTAACTTCCATACCGGGGATCCCTTTAAGAGAGCCTGGGATCAGAACCAGAGCACTGAGTGGATTTGCCCTGACTTACATACCAATGATCCCTTAATAGAACCCTGGGGTCAGAATCAGAGCGCTGAGGGATTTGCCCTAACTTCCATACAGGAGATCCCTTTAAGAGAGCCTGGGGTCAGTACCAGAGCATTTGAAGGCAATTACCCTGACTTCCATACCAGAGATCCCTTTAAGAAAAGCCTGGGGTCAGTACCAAAGTGCAGAGTGGATTTGCCCTAAATTCATACCAATGATTCTTTTAAGAGAAACTGGGGTCAGAACCACAGAGCTGAGTGGAACGGTCCTAACTTCCATACTGGAGATCCCTTTAAGAGAGGCCTGGGGTCAAAACCAAAGAGCTGGATGAATTTGTTCTGACTTCCATACCAATGATCACATAAGGAAAAAATTCCCAAAAATTAAAAAAAAAAAAAACACATTTGAAAGGTTGACTCACCAAAACCCTGACCAATACACTAGCAGGATGCAGCAGACCTGCATTGATAAAGGCTGGGGAAGCACAGGTGCAAACCACTGATGAGAACAGCCAATAACCCAAAAGGGTCTGGCTGCCTAGTGGAAAAAATGCACAGAAATAGGGCTTGCATAGGACATCAGTCACACAGATAAGTGTGGTGCAAAGTGTCTGAACAGCCTATTAATGACGCCCATAGTATTAGCAGGCGGGCTGCTCAGCACTATAAACATGCATCACGCAGAAAAAACCAAGCCAACAAGAAGAGGTCTAGCTGCATCCTGCAAAAATGATAAAAAGTGCAAAAAGATAAAAAGATATGGGGTATTAGTTACTATTTTGGCCAAAGCAGACAAGCTCACAACACAACGTCAGGGGTCCCCAAATTTTGTGAGTCCCTAACACTAAATCTAAACAGCGCACATAAGGAAAAAATTCCCAAAAATTAAAAAAAAACACATTTGAGTGTCTGCTGAGGTGTTGTCAAGTGGGAAAACTTGCGCATAGCAACCAATCACAGCTCAGCTTCTTTTAACCAGCTCTGGTGAAATGAGAGATGCTTAGTGATTGGTTGCAAGGAAAACGATTGGTCATAGCAACCAATCATAGCTCAGCTTCTTTTGAACAGCTCTGTTGAAATGAAAGATGCTTCGTGATTGGTTGGTGATACACACACATTCAGTTTTATATATAGAGATTCATCAGTATTATAGTAGTTATTTAGGTGATTTAACACAAGTGACAAACACCTTTTGCCCCAGGGCGTAATACTACATCATGTATATGATGGGTGGGTGCTGATGTGTGGCTTGGCTCAGGCGCTGAACCTATTCCACACAGGGCAGGCACCAGCTGTGTTATAACAACAGTGATCAGAGTTAGCTTTGATCACTGCTGTGTCACCACTTAAAAATTCCATTATCAATCTCTACAAATCTTCAATATTCATATGAATGTAAAATATTTATAATTCTATAGTTTACTGCTCATTACCTAGGTTACTGACCACCTTTGCAGTCTAATAGAGTTGGCTTGTCTCTTATCCAAGGAAAGCAGTGTTTGCAAGCCTTCTGCTATAGAGCTTGCATGCGCTGATCTGATGCTAGCCAGACCGCTGGATCTAGCCAGCTTCAGCACCTCTGCATCTTCTTGTACAATGCGCAGTTCTGAAGTTTCAAACATTAGAGCACACCATCTCTTGGTAGGAAAGCAGACTCAATTCAAGGCAGATCATAAGACTGTCCCTTTAACCCCTTTACCCCCAAGGGTGGTTTGCATGTTAATGACAAGGCCAATTTTTACAATTCTGACCACTGTATCTTTATGAGGTAATAACTCTAGAACGCTTCCATGGATCCCGGTCATTCTGACACCGTTTTCTCGTGACATATTGTACTTCATGATAGTCATAGCATTTCTTTGATATGACTTGTGTTTATTTGTGAAAAAAAAACAGAAATTTGGCAAAGATTTTGAAAATTTTGCAATTTTCCAACTTTGAATTTTCATGCCCTTAAATCACAGAGATATGTCACATAAAATACCTAATAAGTAACATTTCCCACATGTTTACTTTACATCAGCACAATTTTGGAACCAACTTTTTTTGTTAGGAAGTTGTAAGGGTTAAAATTTAAACAACGATTTCTCATTTTTACAACACCTTTTTTTTTTAGGGAACATCACATTTGAAGTCAATTTTAGGGGTCTATATGATAGAAAATATACAAAAGTGACACCATTCTAAAAACAGCACCCCTGAATGTGCTCTAAACCACATTCAAGAAGTTTATTAACCCTTCAGGTACTTCCCAGCAATTTTTGGAATGTTTAAAAAAAAATGAACATTTAACTTTTTTCACAAAAAATTTACTTCCGATCCAATTTTTTTTATTTTAACAAGGATAACAGGAGAAATCGGGCAACAAAAGTTGTTGTACAATTCTTCCTGAGTATGCCGATACCCCATATATGCAGGTAAACCACTGTTTGGGCGCATGGCAGAGCTCGGAAGTGATGGAGAGCCGTTTGAGTTTTCAATGCAAAATTGGCTGGATTTGAGATCCGACGTCATGTTGCATTTGGAGGGCCCCTGATGTGCCTAAACAGTGGTAACCCCCCACAAGTGACACCATTTTGGAAAGTAGACCCCCTAAGGAACTTATCTAGATGTGTGGTGACTCGTGAGCATTTTTAACCCCCAAGTGCTTCACATAAGTTTTTAACATAGAGTAGTAAAAATAAAAAATCATATTTTTTTCACAAAAATGATCTTTTCGTCCCCAATTTTTTATTTTCCCAAGGGTAACAGGATAAATTGGACCCCAAAAGATGTGCAATTTGTCCTGAGTACACCGGTACCCCATATGTGGAGGTAAATCACTGGGCGCACAACAGAGCTCGGAAAGGAAGAAGCACCTTTTGACTTTTTCAACGCAGAATTGGCAGGAATTGAGATCGGATGCCAAGTCGCATTTGGAGAGCCCCTGATGTGCCTAAAAAGTGGAAACCTCCCAATTCTAACTCCAACCCTAACCCCAACACACCCCTAACCCTAATCCCAACCCTAACCCTAACACACCCCTAACCCTAATCCCAACCCTAACCCGAATGCCAGCCGTAACCGTAATCCAAACCCTAACCCTAACTTTAGCCCCAGCCCTAACCCTAACTTTAGCCCCAACCCTAACCCTATTGAGAAAATGGAAATAAATACATTTTTTTAATTTATTATTTTTCCCTAAGGGGGTGATAAATGGGGGTTTGATTTACTATTTTTTTATTCTGATCACTGTGACAGGGTCTATCGCAGTGATCAAAATGAACCAAGAGGAAAAAATCTCCTATTGTTGCCGGATGCCGGCCAGCAGATCTTGGTGGGCGCACTGCGCATGGCCCGCCATTTTCTCCCGGAAGAAAAAGCCGGCGACCCGGGGAACTTCGGGGGGCCTCCAGGGACAACAGAGATACAGGGGTGGTTATCGAGGGACCATGGGAGAGAGAAATTAAAGGGAAAATCTGACTTGGTTTGTGGTCATCATTAAATCATTAATAACAGGGATCTCAACACCGGGTTCAGTAAAAATCAACACGAATCATGTTCTCTGTGGTGTCGGCTATCCCTGGCAGCCGAGACCCCAGAGAAATTCTAATGCTGGCGGGTGCTATAACCTTAAACCTCAGCTCTATTAAAAAGTGGTGCTATGGTTTAAATATCCTTAACAGTGATGAAAGAAAATGCTCACCACTACTCGGTACTCGCCCGAGTAACGCTATACTCATGGTACTCGGTGAGCAACGAGCATTTTCTGGGATAATTTGGCAGGAGCTCGGGTCTCCGCCCTGCAATTTTGGTGCTCTTTAGAGCGCAAATGAGCATGCATGGATTGTCTGTCACGCACTGTAATGCCACAGCCATCTTTGCTGTGGTATTACAGTGATTGGCTGGCCGCACAGTGTCATCAGGTGACAATCCATCACCTAGTAATACTGAACTTGTTGGACGAGGATGTAAAAAAGGAGCCCCTGCAGTTTCTAGTCCAGAAGCTAAAGATTTTGACATTTCTGCTGGATTTCAAGATGTGTCAATTGGAGAGCGTGGTGGTCGAAGATGTGACTTCTGTGATATGGGTGTTTCCACGAGACAATCCATCTAACATGTTATTGAATCAAAATCTGGTTTTGCTCGCAACTCTATTCAGCTTTGCACAAACTATGTCAAATTGATAGCTAGACCCCAGTGGGTCTTGTCACAGTGCCATGTTGACTATAGTCCCCAGATGTTATCTAGATCCCTGATCTCACCTCAGCTTTACCAGCATGATGAATTAATAGGAAAAGCACGTGGTTTTGATGGAGCTGTTCTTTTCTTGCCAAAGAAACTAAATAAGATCAATGAGGTGGTTAGCCGCACATGCAATGTAGAAATAGTAAAGATTACAATAACTTTCACCAATGAGTTACCACACACTTACAACATTATATTCTGAAGCATTGAAGAAGATGATGAATATATTATAAAGCAAATAGGTATAAATAATTATCACCCAAATGATGTTACAGAAGTCAGAACATACACAAGCTATCTGTGTGGCACTGATTTACCACCATAATTTTGAAGTATGAGACTAGCATCACCTTGTGGATTGATGTGAGCCACAAAGTCCTTCAAAGTGAAACTTTTCTGGATGTAATGTACAATTTGCTCCCGAAAATTAGAACATGCATTCTATGATGCTTGCATTAAACAACTGAATGGGCATATATGTACAGACTCAGGAATACTGGGCTCCGGGTACCTGTGCTGTGCCGCGTCCGGAACTGTCAAGGCTGCGTCCCCTGTTTTCCGTGGGAAGTAATAGGGGAACGGACAGGTCCCATTACCCAGGAAGAGGGGGGCGTGTGGGATCAGTTGTCTACAGGCAATCGGCATGGTGAGAGGAAGGGGGATCAAGGTGAGGAATATGCCGTCCAGACCCACGGCTTCTCAGACGACCGTGTGGAAGACAGGGTGCTGGGGGTGGTGGCAAAGTGACTGGAAGCATTATCCGCTATCCAACCAACAACCTTTTGACACTGATAGGGGTTTAATACATGGTGTGCTGATGCGTTCCCCTAGTAATTGTGACAGGAAGGTCGAGCGATAAAATGTGGGTGTTTGTTGTGGCCCAATTTCAGCTTGCCAACAGCCTCAGCATGCACCATCACCATCATGTCCCCTTCCCCGTCCCTTGCCATTTGCCTTGCCCCTTTTAAATGTACTACATTATTTTCCAGGTTCACTCCAAATTACATAGTTTGTAACAAACTTATATGTTGAATAATGTCAAAACACCTCTAGCACTCAGAACAATATCAAAAACAAAGTTGCTTCCAGAAATATATTCATTTATTTCATCTTTTTATTTCATCTCTTTATGCACTGGGAATTCACAGCCAATATATAAACTTGTACAGCAGAGTATTAAAGCCAAACGTTTCGGCCCATCTGGCCTTTATCAAGGGTTAATTCTGCACCTTGCCATACGTGCACGTAGTGAATCCCAAAGAGCTACGATAGATCAGTTCTGGATGACATTTTTACAGTGTGAAACATTAATTAGTCCTAAACAAAATCACTTCTCTAGAACACAGATGGTGGACACTTATTAATTCCCCTCCCAACAATTTAGTGGCATATGAAGGTCTTGAGATCCATTTGTAGGACTCCAGATATTAAAGGTACCAAACAACAAACATTCTGTTGGACGTTTAAACAGATTATTGAAGACATTTAAACAAGTTAGTCAACATTTATGTAGCCTCCCTAGACAGAACAGTAGAACCAAAATTGTGTTGTATCACAATACTAGACCAAGGGGAAAACAGACATTCTTGATGCAATAACGCAACTGTCCCACAACAAAGGTGAACTGTACTACAATGCTGTGAACAGAATAAATTGTCCAATGTCTGATGCCAGACATAAACTACCTGCTGGTGTTCATCACCAGCACTAAACACAAACCAAAAAGAATTTCTTTTTTTTTAAAGGACTCCCTGGCCCATATGTGAAGTGTGATCTCTGTTACAGTATCCAAGTTGTGTTTGTGTCATCAGAGTTTAACCTTAAATGCAGGTGGTTGGATGATTGCTGATGACCCTGAGGATTTAAAGAGTGCTTTTAAGATAGTATCATGATCAAATTCGGCTGAAATATTTTAACCCCTTCACCCCCAAGGGTGGTTTGCACGTTCATGACCGGGCCAATTTTTACAATTCTGACCACTGTACCTTTATGAGGTCATAACTCTGGAACGCTTCCATGGATCCCGGTGATTCTGACATTGTTTTCTCGTGACATATTGTACTTCATGTTAGTGGTAAAATTTCATTTAAATAACTTGCGTTTATTTGTGAAAAAAATGGAAATTTGGCAAAAATTTTGAAAATTTCGCAATTTTCCAACTTTGAATTTTTATGCCCTTTAATCACAGAGATATGGCACACAAAAAACTTGATAACTAACATTTCCCACATGTTTACTTTACATCAGCACAATTTTGGAACCAAAATTTTTTTTTGTTAGGAAGTTATAAGGGTTAAAAGTTGACCAGCGATTTATCATTTTTACAACACCATTTTATTTTTAGGACCACATCACATTTGAAGCCACTTTGAGGGGTCTATATGATAGAAAATACCCAAAAGTGACACCATTCTAAAAACTGCACCCCTTAATGTGCTCAAAACCACATTCAAGAAGTTTATTAACCCTTTAGGTGCGTCACAGGAATTTTTTTGAATATTTAAAAAGAAATGAACATCTAACTTTTTTTCACAAAAAAATACTTCAGGTTCAATTTTTTTTATTTTACCAAGGGTAACAGGAGAAATTGGACTGCAAAAGTTATTTTGCAATTTGTCCTGAGTACGCTGATACCTGATTTGTGGGGGGGAACAACTGTTTCGGCGCATGGCAGAGCTCAGAATGGAAGGAGCGCCGTTTGACTTTTTCAATGCAAAATTGGCTGGAATTCAGATCGGACGCCATGTCACGTTTGGAGAGTCCCTGATGTACCAAAACAGTGGAAACCCCCCACAAATGACACCATTTTGGAAACTAGACCCCCTAAGGAACTTATCTAGATGTGTGGTGAGAACTTTGAACCCCCAAGGGCTTCACAGAAGTTTATAACATAAAGCCGTACAATTAAAAAATCATATTTTTTCCACAAAAATGATCTTTTCACCCTCAATTCTTATTTTTCCAAGGGTAACAGCACCCTAAAAGTTATTGTGCAATTAGTCCTGAGTACGCTGATACCCCACATGTGGGGGTAAACCACTATTTGGGCGCATGGCAGAGCTCGGAAGGGAAGAAACGCCATTTGACGTTTTTGGCTGGAATTGAGATCGGACACCATGTCGCGATTGGAAAACCCCTGATGTACCTAAACAGTGGAAACCCCCCACAAATGACACCATTTTGTAAACTAGACCCCCCAAGGAACTTATCTAGATGTGTGGTGAGCACTTTGAACCCCCCAGTGCTTCACAGAAGTTTATAACGCCCGGGCGTGAAAATAAAAAGTTTGTATTTTTTCCACATATGAACATAAGGATGAGTGACCTCATGGAGATCAACATCCAACACTGCGGAGACACCATCACATGTTTCTCAACGCAGTGATCTAGAGCAATGCCCCCATCCCTTATGGGAAATATGCAAAAGCATGTAAATCAACAGCCGCGGAGACACCATCACATGTTTCTCAACGCAAGCAATGACTAGCCAGGTCTTTCCCCGGGAAGGAACAACCATGGGAAGGGCAGTCTCCAATGAAGGAAACCACCTATGCCAAAACATGGTATCCATCCACAGACAGCTGTTTCGGGGTATTGCCCCTCATCAGTGTGGAGTAGGAAACTGGCTAGTAGGAGCAATGCCTAGTGAAAGGCTATGAACATAAGGATGAGTGACCTCATGGAGATCAACATCCAACACTGCGGAGACACCATCACATGTTTCTCAACGCAGTGATCTAGAGCAATGCCCCCATCCCTTATGGGAAATATGCAAAAGCATGTAAATCAACAGCCGCGGAGACACCATCACATGTTTCTCAACGCAAGCAATGACTAGCCAGGTCTTTCCCCGGGAAGGAACAACCATGGGAAGGGCAGTCTCCAATGAAGGAAACCACCTATGCCAAAACATGGTATCCATCCACAGACAGCTGTTTCGGGGTATTGCCCCTCATCAGTGTGGAGTAGGAAACTGGCTAGTAGGAGCAATGCCTAGTGAAAGGCTATGAACATAAGGATGAGTGACCTCATGGAGATCAACATCCAACACTGCGGAGACACCATCACATGTTTCTCAACGCAGTGATCTAGAGCAATGCCCCCATCCCTTATGGGAAATATGCAAAAGCATGTAAATCAACAGCCGCGGATTCTTCAATTCTTATTTTTCCAAGGGTAACAGCACCCTAAAAGTTATTGTGCAATTAGTCCTGAGTACGCTGATACCCCACATGTGGGGGTAAACCACTATTTGGGCGCATGGCAGAGCTCGGAAGGGAAGAAGCGCCATTTGACGTTTTTGGCTGGAATTGAGATCGGACACCATGTCGCGATTGGAAAACCCCTGATGTACCTAAACAGTGGAAACCCCCCACAAATGACACCATTTTGTAAACTAGACCCCCCAAGGAACTTATCTAGATGTGTGGTGAGCACTTTGAACCCCCCAGTGCTTCACAGAAGTTTATAACGCCCGGGCGTGAAAATAAAAAGTTTGTATTTTTTCCACAGACATGAACTTTTAGTCACCATTTTTTTTATTTTCCCAAGGGTAACAGGAGAAATTGGACCCCAAAAGTTGTTGTCCAATTTGTCCTGAGTATGCTGATACCCCATATGTGGGAGAAAACTACTGTATGGGCACACGTCGGGGCTCGGAAGGGAAGTAGTGACGTTTTGGAATGCAGACATTGATGGAATGGTCTGCGGGTGTCATGTTGCCTTTGGAGAGCCCCTAATGTACCTAAACAGTGGAAACCCCCCACAAATGACCCCATTTTGAAAACTAGACCCCCTAAGGAACTTATCTAGATGTGAGGGGAGCACTTTGAACCCCCAAGGGCTTCACAGAAGTTTATAATGCCAGGGCATGAAAATAAAAAAATCGTATTTTTTCCACAAACATGATCAATTAGTCCCCAATTTTTTTATTTTCCCAAGGGTAACAGGAGAAATTGAACCCCAAAAGTTGTTGTCCAATTTGTCCTGAGTACGCTGACACCCCATATGTGGGAGAAAACTACTGTATGGACACACGTCGGGGCTCGGAAGGGAAGCAGTGACGTTTTGGAATGCAGACTTTGATGGAATGGTCTGCGGGTGTCATGTGTGTTTGGAGAGCCCCTGATGTACCTAAACTATTGAAACTCCCCACAAGTGACCCCATTTTGGACACTAGACTCCCCCACGGAACTTATCTAGATGTGTGGTGAGCACTTTGAACCCCCAAGTGCTTCACAGAAGTTTATAACGCTCGGACGTGAAAATAAAAAAATCATTTTTTTCCACAAAAATGATATTTTTGCCCCCAATTTTTTATTTTCCTAAGGGTAACAGGAGAAATTAGACCCCAAAAATAGTTTTGCAATTTGTCCTGAGTAGGCTGATACCCTACATGTGGGCGTTTCATGAATTTCTTTTGGGGGGGTGCGTTTACACCGTCCCGCGTGCGGTAAAATTGATAAAGCGGTTTTATTCTTCGGGTCAGTGCGGTTACAGCGATACCTCATTTAGGTCTTTTTTAATGTTTTGTCGGTTTTATGCAATGAAAACTATTTTATATAAAAAATAATTATTTTTGCATCGCTTTATTCTGCGAGCTATAACTTTTTTATTTTTTCGCTGATGATGCTGTGTGGCAGCTCGTTTTTTGCGGGACAAGATGACGTTTTCAGCGGTACCATGGATATTTATATGCGTCTTTTTGATCGCGCGTTATTACACTTTTTGTTTGGCGGTATGATAATAAATCATTATTTTTTGCTTGGTTTTTTATTTTTATTTTTTAAGGGGTTCACTAAAGGGGTTAACTAATGGGACAGATTTATAGGGCAGGTCGTTACGGACGCGGCGATACCTAATATGTGTACTTTTATTGTTTTTTTATTATTATTTTCAAAAAATGAATTTATTGGGGAATATTTTTTTTTTACTAATTTATTTGGTGATTTTTTTTAAATTATTTTTACACTTTTTTTTAAATTTTTTTTTACTTTATTACCTTGTCCCAGGTGGGACATCACTGTCCTGTGACAGATCGCTGATCTGTCACATCACAGATCACTGTGACAGATCAGCGATCTGTCACAGGCAGTGCAGAAGGCTTCCTCATGCCTGCGCTTTGCAGGCACTGAGGAAGCCAGCTTCCTGCAGGCCCCCGAAGGCCCCCGTCGCCATCTTGGATTCGGGGGCCTGGAGGAAAGGAGCCCCCCGCAGCAGCGCTGCACATTGCGCTGCCGTGGGGGGCTCAGGGAAGCACGGAGGGAGCCCCCTCCCTGACGATGCTTCCCTTTAACTCCCAGTACACCGCGATCATGTTTGATCGCGGTGTGCAAGGGGTTAACGTGTCGTGGGCGGTCCGTGACCGCCCCTGACACATTGTGCCGGGTGTCAGCTGTGATAATCAGCTGACACCCGGCCGCGATCAGCGGCGCTCACCACGTGGGCGCCGCTGATCGCGGTAGACGTACTATCCCGTCCACGGTCATACGGGCCCGGGTACCGTGGACGGGATAGTATGTCGCATGTCAGGAAGGGGTTAAGCAACACAGGAGGAGGAAGAGTTTGTGTTTCTTTGACATTAATGTTCCTACTTTGATGGGATGTCACTTAATCTTAGAAGTATGAGCTGGTCTGATGTTATCACATTACCATTCAAAGGAAGATTGCATTTCATTGGTTGTCCATCTAGGTATCTGTTGTTGTATTTTTTGTAGGCACCAACTGCATCTTCCTTTCTTACAAACACAGTCTCTGCAACTCCACGACTCAACAAGCAGGTGCACTTCAAGACACCACATACACAGAAAAGCTCCACGCTATCTTCCTCAGTGGCTTTTAGATGCAAATTATTAATGGTCATTTTTGTGCCTTCTAACAAGCTAAAGACAGACTCTTTATGAGTGGGCCCTACAGATGAACTGGCCTCCTTTGTGACAAATGTCTGTGACACGTTGGTTACAGCCTTTGTGTGCAATAAAGGTGGCAATTGGTGAAGTGTCATGCTGAGTAGACATGGGAGCTGTGTATGCATCATTCTGTAACATTTTATTAAGAGGTAAAGTTTGCCCAACAGATAATGAATTTCCAGACAATCATGGCCTTTTTGAACTTTGTTTGCGGCTGTGATCTTCATATTCTTGGTGGGGTTGTGTTAAAGTTCTAAGTTATCATCAATATCATAATTGCCCATATCTTGTAAACAGGAAATCAGTGGTCAGTGGTTTCTCAGGTTCGTGGTTAACTATGTTGATTGGCATTCCTTTAACAGAGTTTGGAACAAATATTTATCGGCTGTGACATTTGGATATTATTGGAAACATACAGTGCCTTGTGAAAGTATTCAGCCCCCTGGAACTTTTCAACCTTTTCCCACATATCATGCTTCAAACATAAAAGATACCAAATGTAAATTTTTGGTGAACAATCAACAACAAGTGGAACACAATTGTGAAGTTGAACGAAATTTATTGGTTATTTTACATTTTTGTGGAAAGTCAAAAACTGAAAAGTGGGGTGTACAATATTATTCGGCCCCTTTACTTTCAGTGCCGCAAACTCACTCCAGAAGTTTATTGTGGATCTCTGAATGATCCAATGTTGTCCTAAATGACTAATGATGATAAATATAATCCACCTGTGTGTAATCAAGTGTCCGTATAAATGCACCTGCTCTGTGATAGTCTCAGGGTTCTGTTTGAAGCACAGAGAGCATCATGAAGACCAAGGAACACAACAGACAGGTCTGTGATACTGTTGTGGAGAAGTTTAAGGCCGGATTTAGATATAAAATGATTTTCAAAACTTTAAACAGCCCAAGGAGCACTGTGCAAGCGATCATATTGAAATGGAAGAAGTATCATATCACTGCAAATCTACCAAGACCCGACCGTCCCTCTAAACTTTCATCTCAAACAAGGAGAAGACTGATCAGAGATGCAGCCAAGAGGCCCATGATCACTCTGGATGAACTGCAGAGATCTACAGCTGAGGTTGGACAATCTGTCCATAGGACAGCAATCAGTCGTACACTGCACAAATCTGGCCTTTATGGAAGAGTGGCAAGAAGAAAGCCATTTCTCAAAGATATCCATAAAAAGTGTCATTTAAAGTTTGCAACAAGCCACCTGGGAGACACACCAACTTGTGGAAGAAGGTGCTCTGGTCAGATGAAACCAAAATCGAACTTTTTGTCAACAATGCCAAACGATATGTCTGGCATAAAGGCAACACAGCTCATCACCCTGAACACACCATCCCCACTGTCAAACATGGTGGTGTCAGCATCATAGTTTTGGCCTGCTTTTCTTCAACAGGTACAGGGATGATGATTAAAATTGATGGGAAGATGGATGGCGCCAAATACAGGACCATTCTTGAAGAAAACTGGTTGGAGTCTACAGAAGACCTGATACTGGGATAGAGATTTGTCTTCCAACAAGACAATGATCCCAAACATAAAGCAAAATCTTCAATGGAATGGTTCACAAATAAATGTATCCAGGTGTTAGAATGGCCAAGTCAAAGTCCAGACCTGAATCCAATTGAGAATCTGTGGAAAGAGCTGAAAACTGCTGTTCACAAACGATCTCCATCAAACATCACTGAGCTCGAGCTGTTTGCCAAGGAAGAATGGGCAAGAATTTCAGTCTCTTGATGTACAAAACTGATAGAGACATACCCCAAGCGACTTGCAGCTGTAATCGCAGCAAAAGGTGGCGCAACAAAGTATTAAGTTAAAGGGGCCGAATAATATTGCACGCTCCACTTTTCAGTTTTTGAATTTCAACAAAAATGTAAAATAACCAATAAATTTCGTTCAACTTTACAATTGTGTCCCACTTGTTGATTGTTCACCAAAAATTTCTGGTATCTTTATGTTTGAAGCATGATATGTGGGAAAAGGTTGAAAAGTTCCAGGGGGCTGAATACTTTTGCAAGGCACTGTATATGGGTGAAGATGAACAACCTTGTGCCACAGGTGTGTTGATAGTTACGGCCGGTGTACTCCTCTTTAAACTTAGTTTTTCATGAGCGTCCATCAGTTTGTTTGGTTTTCCTCCAAAACTGATCTGCTTTCTAGAATTCAGCATGTCACGAGCATGTTGCACATTGCCCTTTATACGGACACGTGCGTGTTTGGCAACATATTTCTTACGGGCATCTTTTATGCAGAGCTTCAGATGCGCATCTGTTACACCGATCTTCTGATAGGCATGAAACGCATTCTGGTAATTGGTGGTGGGCGGCTAAACGACTGATTATTGTAGGCTGTATCCTGGATCTCATAACTCCCATAGCCACCGCTGTTATTAATCCTGTATGTTCCCATTCCTGCCGTCACATGCCCATTTTCCTGATCACTTCATCCCATGACTGGTCCACCATATGTTTGCTAAAAACCTGCACCTTCCCAGCAGCAACTGTAGGAAACCACGTATCTGTTTTCCAGGGTGTTTATGAAGCCCATACAAAAAAAAGGTTACACACAATGTTGATGTGTACCCCCCAGCGGGAAATGTTTGTCAGCCCATACACTTAGTGTATGACCATTCCAATTATAGGAGACCTGCTCCTTTGTAATGGGAAATTTTTTTTGGGAGGCCCTCCTACACGTAAATTCCAAGGGGGATTGGGGTGTGTGCAAATGTGGTCCAGGCCTTGCATTCACTTCATGGGCAAACTTTATGGTATTTAAAAAAAAAGGATTCATAATGGCAACTTTTGTTTCATGTGGCTATCCAGTACGTGGGTTCAAAGGCTTATTGGGGTGCGTGTAACTTTGGGGCAGGGCGGGCCTTGCATTTAATGCATAGGCTAACAGTATGGTAGTACCAAAAAAATAATGTGAACTTGGTTTTCCTGTGGTCATCCAGTATGTTGGTTCAAAGACTTAATGGGGTGCGTCTAACTTTGTGGCAAGGTGGGCCTTGCATTAAATGCATAGGCTAACAGTATGGCTGGACCAAAAGAATTATGTGAACTTGATTTTCCTGTGTCCATCCAGTACGTGGGTTCAAAGGCTTATTGGGGTGCGTGTAACTTTGTGGCAAAGCAGGCCTTGCATTCAATGCAAAGGCTAACAGTATGACAGCACCAAAAGAATAATGTGAACTTGGTTTTCCTGTGGCCATCCAGTCTGTGGGTTCAAAGACTTATTGGGTTGCGTGTAACTTTGGTGAAGGTCGGGTCTTGCATTCAATGCATAGGCTAACAGTATGGCTGGACCAAAAGAATAATGTGAACTTGGTTTTCCTGTGGCCATCCAGTCCATGGGTTCAAAGTCTTATAGGGGTGCGTGTAACTTTGGGGCAGGCGGGCCTTGCATTCAATGCATAGGCTAACAGTATGGCTGGAACAAAAGAATAATGTGAACTTGGTTTTCTTGTGTCCATCCAGTCCGTGGATTCAAAGGCTTATTGGGGTGCATGTAACTTTGGGGCAGGGCGGGTCTTGCATTCAATACATAGGGTAACAGTATGGCAGTACAAAAAGAATAATGTGAACTTGGTTTCCCTGTGGCCATCCAGTCTGTGGGTTCAAAGGCTTATTGGGGTGGGTGTAACTTTGGGCCAGTTGGGCAAGGGTTGGCCTTGCATTCGATGCATAAGCTAACAGTATGGCAGTACCAAATGAAAAATAATGGGAACTTTTGTTTCATGTGGCCATCCAGGACATCTGTTCAAAGGGTTATTGGGGTGCGTGTAACTTTGTGACAAAGCAGGCCTTGCATTCAATGCAAAGGCTAACAGTATGACAGCACCAAAAGAATAATGTGAACTTGGTTTTCCTGTGGCCATCCAAT
Source organism: Dendrobates tinctorius (assembly GCF_039654945.1). Taxonomy (NCBI): domain Eukaryota; kingdom Metazoa; phylum Chordata; class Amphibia; order Anura; family Dendrobatidae; genus Dendrobates; species Dendrobates tinctorius. Next base: position 16,447,910 of record NW_027361766.1, on the reverse strand, counting down.
CTGTGGGTTCAAAGACTTATTGGGTTGCGTGTAACTTTGGTGAAGGTCGGGTCTTGCATTCAATGCATAGGCTAACAGTATGGCTGGACCAAAAGAATAATGTGAACTTGGTTTTCCTGTGGCCATCCAGTCCATGGGTTCAAAGTCTTATAGGGGTGCATGTAACTTTGGGGCAGGCGGGCCTTGCATTCAATGCATAGGCTAACAGTATGGCTGGAACAAAAGAATAATGTGAACTTGGTTTTCTTGTGTCCATCCAGTCCGTGGATTCAAAGGCTTATTGGGGTGCATGTAACTTTGGGGCAGGCGGGCCTTGCATTCAATGCATAGGCTAACAGTATGGCTGGAACAAAAGAATAATGTGAACTTGGTTTTCTTGTGTCCATCCAGTCCGTGGATTCAAAGGCTTATTGGGGTGCATGTAACTTTGGGGCAGGGCGGGTCTTGCATTCAATACATAGGGTAACAGTATGGCAGTACAAAAAGAATAATGTGAACTTGGTTTTCCTGTGGCCATCCAGTCTGTGGGTTCAAAGGCTTATTGGGGTGGGTGTAACTTTGGGCCAGTTGGGCAAGGGTTGGCCTTGCATTCGATGCATAAGCTAACAGTATGGCAGTACCAAATGAAAAATAATGGGAACTTTTGTTTCATGTGGCCATCCAGGACATCTGTTCAAAGGGTTATTGGGGTGCGTGTAAATTTGGGTTAAGGCAGGACTTGCATTCAATGCATAGGCAAACACTATGGGGGACCCGCTTTCTTTTAATGGGAACATTTTTTCAGTAGGCACTCCTGTACGTCTCATGAAAGGGGTATTGGGATGCGTCCTAATTTTTGGCAGCCCACCAACACAATGCATAGGCAATAACTGTATAGGAGACACATTGTTTTATAATGGCCCTTTAAGAATAGTAATGCCGACTGATGCCCCTATAAAAATAGGCTTTGTGACTTTAAGAGTCACTCCTTCATAAATGATACAAGATGTGTCTGATGATGTGTCACACACCACATGGCCAGATAAGGTTGTTAAATGCTACAATGACATTTCCCAGTAAATGCATTTGTATTGGTTGAAAGCAATGGTAATGTTGGAAAAAGCATCAAAAATGCTACGTGTGAACAATGCCAAAGTGGTGGAGGACAATTTGTTTGGGGATTATTTCTTTTGCCTTACATACAAAATATTACCCTGGAAAGGATGTCCCTTAACATATTTCCCTGTAAAATCAATTTTGATTTCGTTTTTGTATGTTTTTGTGTGCACCTTTAAAAGTGGCGTCACACTGTGACAACATTGGTCACAGCAGTGACCTAGGAGTCAGAAATGCTTCCAGGGGCAATCTCTATGATGTTCCCATGTCGTTTGGGCACTGTCCCCATACATTTCCAATGTTTTGATACCCTAGAAAGACCTCCAGGGGGGTTGCGGCAAAAAAGCTCGGCTTTCCCATAGACTAACATTGGGGTCGTTGCTCGGGTCGCATACCCGAGTATTACAATTTCCTTGACCCGACCAATGAGCACCCGAGCATTTTAGTGCTTGCTCATCAATAATCCTTAACTGCTGCCATTAAAAGGCGTATCGGCGGTTGTTAAGGGGTTAAAACTCTCTTCCTTCTCCCCTGCTGGCGCCGATCGCCGACAGAGCAGGGGAGAATGATGAGGGTCGTGTTCATCACTTGGCGCGGGGGAACAGCGCTTACTGCAACGCTTCTTCCCTGGTGCCTGTCCGTGTGGTACTGATGCGGCACACACATGCCACACGTGTGTCGCAAGTATTACACACACGGACACTGACATCTCCGGTACCTGAAATATCAGGATGTGTGAAAGAGGCGTTATGTAGAGAGTTTTTATGTTTGGCAGCTGTCACACTCTAAAAGACGCTTTATATTGCAAAAAAATAGTTTGTGCATCACTACATTTTGAGAGTTATAATTTTTCCATATTTTGTCCCACAGAGTCATGTGATCTCTTGTTTTTTGCGAGACGAGCTGATGTTTTTATTGGAACCATTTTCAGGCATATGACATTTTTTGATCACTTTCTATTCTGATTTTTGGGACAAGAATGAGCAAAAACTAGCAATTCATGAATTTCTTTTAGGGGAGGGGGGTTTACACCGTTCCACGTGTGGTAAAATTGATAAGGAAATTTTACTCTTTGGGTTAGTACGATTACAGCGATACCTTATTTATATAATTTTTTTATGTTTTGCCGTTTTTATACAATAAAAACTATTTTATAGAAAAAATAATTGTTTTTGCATCACTTTATTCTGATAGCTATAACTTTTTTATTTTTTCACTGATGATGCTGTATGGCAGCTCGTTTTTTGCGGGACAAGATGACGTTTTCATGTTTATTTATATCCGTCATTTTGATCGCGTGTTTTTCCACTTTTTGTTTGGTGGTATGATGATAAAGCATTGTTTTTTGCCTTTTTTTATAGTGTTCACTAAAGGGGTTAACTAGTGGGACAGTTTTATAGGTCGGGTCATTATGGATGTGGCGATACCAAATAAGTGTACTTTTATTGTTTAGCTTTTTTTTGTCATTAAAATATTTATTTAGTGATAGAATAAATATTGATTTTTTTAATATTTTTACAATTACAAAAATTTTTTTGTTTTACTTTATTCTAATTTTTACACTTTGTCCCACTATGGGACAATCATTTTTTGCAGGCTGATCGCTTCTATAGCATGCAGATGAAGCAGCATCTGCATGCTATAGAAGCTGTCAACGCTTCACTCAGTGTATATTGATCTGAGAGACTTCATGACATGCCTTGCACATGACAGGAAGTTTCTCAGCTCTGGTAACCTGGATGATGTCATGACGACATTGGGTTACCATGGCAGTGATCAGGACCCGACATCACGCTGCGGGGTCCGATCCAAGGGCAGAGGGCCTGTCGGCCTTCTGCCTGCTCTCGGAATGCTGAGATCAAGCTTGATCGCAGCATTTCGGGGGTTAAAGTGCCGGTAACGCTCCATGACCATTCCTGGCACTTAATGCTGGGTGTCAGCTGTAAGAATCAGGTTATACCCAGCCGTGATTGGCCCCACAGCACCCGTGTGCGTGGCCGATTGCTATGATGTACTATACAGTACCGTCCATGGTCAGACAGACCCAGGTCACATGGACAGTATAGTACGTCAGCTGTCAGAAAGGGGTTAATAAAAATTAAAATCAAATACACATCTTATAGCAAAGTTAGCAAATCAGCGACACAGATAACAGGTATTGCACTGGTGGGTATACTAGAATGAACAACAACATTGCATGCTAAAGAGAGGGACTGTGTGACACAGAAAATACATATCCTATACAGTGCCAAACCTCCAATGCTCATTATAACACAATACAACTCACCCTATAAGTACTAACATGCCTACTACCACACGTTTCACCTATTCTTTCTTACATCAGACCCCAAAAATAATTTTGCCTCTAGGTCAGACTCACAAATAAATTCAGGCTTGAGACCAGACTACAATATGAATTCAGAGCCCAAAAAAGGCACAAGACCAAAAATGAATCATGTCAAAATAAGGGGATCCTAAAATTAATTCTGACCAGATCCCAAAGACAAGGCCCCAAAATGAATTCTGACCTCAGAATATACTCTGACATTAATTCCAGGTCAGAACCTACTATTAAGACTACAACCCATCCCCCCAAATAGTTAAGACCTGACAGAAGTTCTCCAAATTAATTCAGACCCTAGATGAAAAACCCAAAAGAATGAAAAGCTGCCTGCGCAGCCTCCCCGCATGACCGGACATGAACTCATTAGTGTGGGAAAGTTTTTGAACATTTTCCCACGCTGTCGAGTTTACCGCGGGACAGGCGGGGAGTCTGCGTAGCCTAAGTGACGTCAGACGGGAGGCTGCGCAGGCAGCTTTTCATTCATTACACAGTGGTTTACAGCCGGGACGGTAGCATTAGCACCGCTCCTGGTTGTAAATTATTTAACCCCTTGAGATGGATTGCAGCATGGGACATGACTGTATGGCGGATAGGGAATGAATATTGTATCTTTCTTCTTTTTGATTTTTTACAGGAGAACAAGGGCTTCGATTGGATTGGGAGTTTAATAAAGATGGCAAAATGTGTGTTTAATTATATCATTAAAAGTCTTTATTCTTAATGTGTGTGGTTTTTTTAATCCTCACATACTATTGGATTAATAATGGATAGGTGTCTTATTGAAACCTCTCCATTATTAACCAGGCTTAGTGTCATCTTACAATAGCAAGGTGACATTAACCCCTTAATACCCCATATGCCACACGCTACAGGGCAATGGGAAGAGAGAGGCTAAGTACCTGAATTAGAGCATCTAAGGCTGGTTTCACATTTGCGTTAAAACAACGCTGCGCCCTGCGCCGTTAAGCCCCGCCCCGAGCCGGCTCCCTGACTGCCCCATTGGGGATCACCGCTTACTTTCGCATTTGCACGCATGCGATCGGCGCACCCTATCTTTAGCATAGGGTGCGCAGATCATGCGCTGCCAGTGTGAAAGTAGCGTGCTGCGCACTTTTGACGGTGCGCCGTGCGCGCCGAAATGCAACATGCTGCATTTCGGCGCGCACGGCGCACCGTCAAAAGTGCGCAGCACGCTACTTTCACACTGGCAGCGCATGATCTGCGCACCCTATGCTAAAGATAGGGTGCGCCGATCGCATGCGTGCAAATGCGAAAGTAGGCGGTGATCCCGGATGGGGCGGGCAGGGAGCCGACTCGGGGCGGGGCTTAACAGAGCAGGGCGCAGCGTTGTTTTAACGCAAATGTGAAACCAGCCTAACAGATGTGCCTTTTCTGGGGTGGCTGAGGGCAGATGTTTTTAGGGGGGGCAATAACCATAGTCCCTTCTCTAGGCTATTAATATCTGCCCTCAGTCACCGGCTTTCCCTCTCTGGCGGAGAAAATTGCGCCGGAGCCCACGCCAGTTTTTTCCGTGATTTCATTCTTTAATTTTACACCTACAGCTCCAAAATTTTACACACACACACTAATAACAATATTAGTGAGGGACATATATCAATCTAATGGATGTGCAATGGTTTACTGTATGTAAACCATGTCTCATATCCTGTCGGGTTCTGTAATGATTTTACAGAAGCCGTCAATTGAATTATTGGCTATTCTGCTATCTACCTCTGTATGAAATATAAAGACATATATATGTGTGTGCCTCACTGACATATATATATATATAGTGTATATATATAAATATATATATACACCAATCCTATATGTATACATGTATTCTCTCTATTCTATTTTAACTTGTCAACTTGTCAGTGTGATTTTACAGTATAGTGCCCTGAATTGCCGGCTTTTCTAAAGGACACCGGGGTGTATTTCTCGCAAGTCAAATGCATGGTCCGTGTGTAATCCATTTTTTTCTTGCACCCATAGCCTTGCATTGGCGAGTCTCAGCCGTAATACGGTGCAAATTGCAGCATGCTGCGATTTCTCTCGCACGTATAATACGGGAGAGAAAAATAACGGATCATGGGAGCTGCCCCATAGATTAACATTGGTTCGAGTGCTATGCGATTTTTTTTTTTTATCGCATAGCACTCGTCCGTATTTCTTTCTAGTGTGACACTGGCCTAATAAAGCTTGTTGCAAGGCTGCAGCAGGCAGGATATTTTTCCTCTATTAAATCCATAAAAAGTGTAATAAAACTGTAATGCTGAGGCCGTGTTCGCACATATAGTGTAAATGCTGCATTCTTTCTGTTTATTTTTCAGCAGTTGTCTTCACCACACAACACGATAACAATCTTCTCTGGTTATTGCATGTTTGCTGCATTTTTTTTATGCCTTTTTCCGCTTACTTAATGCAATTTTCTGACACATATGAAGCAGATTTTTAAACTATCTTTTTTTTTTACTACGGAAAACCTTTGACTCTGCTCTTAAAAATAAAACTGCATTTTTTCATGCCTTTTTTTATTTTAACACCAAGTTTCATACCTATAATTGATCATCACAATAGATAAAAATATACATATATATATATATATGTAATCGGGTAACTCCCTATTATAATAACACCTACCAAAGACCTCCTGAGTTTACAATACCTGGAAAAGTATTGACTCTAACGAGAAATCACACAAAACCATTGTTTTTGTGCAAAAATATACAATCAATTTTATTAGATAAAATACATGTAATCACAAATCCAATGAGTATATATAAGGTGGAAACAGCAAACCACTTGACACAATGTGCACAAGATTTAAACCATTAAATAACGTCTAATGCAGGGTATAAATATAATAGGTTATTAGTAATGATAAAGTGCCTGTGCATAAAATTGCTCATATCTCATAAAGAGATCAAAGTAAACATCCTCAAGTATGGAAGCAAGTGGGACAATATTCCCTTACTATGCTACTAGCAACTCTCAAATAACAAAGCTGAATAAACCCCTATACACCCTGCAATCTGCATCATACCCGAAGGAATTTACAGAGAAAATGCACAGGAACAGTGTCTCTTACCCATGTGGACAGGTCGAGCGGTACTGGCAAAACCCGACGCGTTTCGCCCATGGGTAAGAGACACTGTTCCTGTGCATTTTCTCTGTAAATTCCTTCGGGTATGAACTTGAGGAAGGGCTCTGCTCTAACCCTAATCCTTAGTTCTCTTCTTCTCCTTACATTCTGTACAAATCAATCTTTCTTATGGAGAATTAGGCTTTCTGAATATCTCTTTCCTGTGCCAGCAGACCCAGGTCTGCTGCAGCACTTCCTTCAATCCATCCCTCTCAGGGGAGCTTCTCTCACAGACTGCTCGTCAGACTGACTGACCTAGTCCCAATCATCTCCCGCTCTCTGGTGCAGACTAAGCTCCACCCACCTCCCAGCACTCTTCGTGTTCCAAAGGTGCTTTGCTACACTACTATGTTGTGTGGGATGCAGGTGTTGGAGTGTGGTCAGGTGTCTCCACCTTACCTGGATGGTGGGGTACCACACCTCAGGAGGAGGTGCAGTACCTCTGTGGTGACTGAACCCTCAGGGACACCACAGTATCTGTATATTAATAGAGTTAAAAGAGACCTAACAGTAGGACCAGCAAATCATCATCTACATGAAAATCTAACTCAACTAGCTTGAGCAATGGCTAATAAGTCTGTGTGCATGGTAATTTGTATTTACACAAGGTCTCCATGACGACTTTACATCTGACAGAAGTCAGAAGGAGAAATGTCAACAGGAACAGGAACAGGTAGTTCTGGTTCCTCCGGCTTTGGGTTACAGTAAGCAATTTGCCCAGAAGTAAAAATATAGTACAAGTACATAGATTTCCCTGTTTTAATGTAGCCTTAGTTATCATTTATTTATATTTTTTTTTCTAGAAAGTGCTCTAGTGTTTACGGGGTTGCATGTACTTATGTTCATAAAGATACCATCTATTCCATATTCTTGCATGTTTTAGTTTGTAATTTTACATATAAATAATCTCCGTTCCCTTTTCTAATCCACTGATCATTTGGAAGAACACTAAATTCCTTACAATCTTAATAAATCTCTTTGTTCTTATCCAAACAAATCTTTACCAACCTAGAAGGCAAAATCAGATTTAACCCCTTACCCCAAGTCCAGTTCAGATGCACATAATTTCTGACTGCGTGCATAATGTTCTACACATGGATACTTACCCATGTGAGTCTCTCAATCATTTCTAGATGAGATCGTGCTTGCTTCAATAGTACCAACTAGTACATAGCTTGTTTACCCGGCAACAATATGGATAAGCGCACAGAGCTATGCACAAATACAGTCATATCCACAATTTACAGACATAACTGACATGTGAATTACCATGATTGTCAAAAATTAGACTACGTTTTATTAAAAAATCTCCCAATTAGGGTGCAACCGGACTTAACTCTCCAATGTATAGTGCTCTGCTAAATTATCTTTCATATACCAATACCCAAGCAAAACATTTATTCCTCTAAGGTCCTGCTATCTCTCTGTTGTGGTGACTAACACATATAGAAATGTGAAAAATGCTACTGAGTCTATTCTCTTAAAGGTGTTGTCCACTACTGGACAGCCCCTTATTTATGGGCCCAGAAAAAAGTAAAAAAAAAAAAAAAAAAAGAATACTCTTTTCCTAAACCTGGTTTTTTCCATGCTAAGTGCTGTCTTCCCTTCCCAGGGGTGATATGTAAGTGATGCAGGGAGTCAGTGGCTGCTGATCAGCTGCAGCGTACACTTTTTGTTGTTGCTGACTAACCAGTGTTTCTTCCAATTGATCAATATTTTTTTCTCCTTCCCTGGTCTATTTTTACCTCAAAATTATTATATTCACTTTTCTTTAATTTCGTTATTAATATTATCAAAAGCCCTAGATCCTTACCAATCCCTGCCCAGATTTTGTCAAGCTACATGCTATGTCAGACTTTGTGGCTTGCTGTGCCTGTTACTATTATGAAGCACACCCATACTTTCAGATCTCTTGCTCTCTTCAGTTTTGCTCATACCCCAAAATGCTAGCAGTACGATATCTGAAGAGTCACACAGCTGGTGAAATAAGTATTGCAAACCTCACCAATTTTATAAGTAAATATATTTCTAAAGGTGCTATTCACACAAAATTCTCACCAGATGTCAGAAACAACCCATCCAATCCACACAGGCAAATAAATCAAACCATAGATGTCCATAAATTAGGTTATGTGTAATAATTAAAAACTACACATTGAAAAATAATTGATCACATTTACTGAAATTTAATACTTTGCACAAAGCCTTTTTTAGTGATGACTGCTTCAAGATGCCTCCTCTATGGAGAAACTAGTCGCATGCATTGCTTAGCTGTGATTTTGGTCCATTCTTCCACGCAAACACTCTTCAGATCCTAAAGGTTCCTTGGGCTCCTTCTATGAACTCTGAGGATTAGTTCCTTCCATACATTTTCTATTAGATTCAGGTAAGGTGATTGGCTGGGCCTTCCTAGCAGCTTTAGTTTCTTTTCCTGATAGCAATTGAGAGTTCCTCGGGGGTGTTTTTGGTTATCATTGTGTTGCTGAAATTTCCCCCCTTGTTTTATCTGCATTATCCTGGTAGATGACAGCAGATTTTTATAAGAATGTCTTGGAACATTTATCCATTCATTCCCTCAATTAAATGAGGTTTGCCAGTGCTGTATGCTAAAAAACAGCCCCACACCATGATGCACCCGCCTCCAAGCTTCACTGCTGGTATGGTGTTTTTGGGGTGAAATGCAATGCCACTTGGCCTCAAAACATGGTGTGCATTATGGCACTTAAAGAGTTTAATTTTGATCACATCTGACCAGACTATATTCTCCCAGTAGTTCACGGCCTTGTCTAAATGTTGTTGAGCAAACATTGAACATGCTTTTTGTTCAGCCATGGCGTCTTGCACGGTGAGTGCTCATACAGGCCAAGGAAGTTAAGAGCATTATTTATTGTCTTTTTTAAAGCAATTGTACCTGCTGATTTCAGCTCTTTCTGTAGCTCTCCACAGATGACCCTTGGCTCTTGGACAATTCTTCTGATAATCCTTTTCACTCCGGTATCTGAAATCTTGCGGTTGGCACCTGGTCGTGGCTGGTTTATAGTGAAATGATTTCTTTCTACTTCCAGATTATAGCCCTATCCGTGCTTACTGGAACCTTCAGTAGTTTAGAAATACTACTGTAGCCCATGCTATCAATATGTTTTGCAACAATAAGGTTGCAAAGGTATTGAGGCAGCTCATTGGTTTTACCCATCATGAGATGTTTCTTGGGTGGCACCTTGGTAATGAGACTCGTTTTTATAGGCCATCAGTTGAGCCAGCTGATATTTTTCATTAAGCAGCAGGATTGCTTTGTAATTACTAATATCATGACTTTCCATAACTTTTTGCACCTTTACTTATGTGTTCAAAACATTTTGCTTTTGTCATTTCTCATAATAACACATTACTTAATTTATGGACATCTACAGGTGCTTTCTCACAAAATTAGAATATCATCAAAAAGTTTACATGGACTATTTAACACTTATTTGTATTCTGAAGTTGAGTTATGCAATAACGTGTTTGACAGAAAAGGGATGCATCGCCAGGATCTATATAAACATTTGGGTGTGTGGGGTTCAAGAGCAAGCATGTAAATGTACATGTACAAATGAGGTATAGGAGGCATTGGAAAAAGACATGTAATAAAAATAATGTTACTAGTTAAGTAACAGAAGGAGGGTAAAGATCATTGAGATATACAACAGGTGAAATAAGTATTGAATATGTCACCAATTTTCTAAGTAAATATTTTTCTAAAGTTGAAATTGACATGAAATTCTCACCAAATGTCGGTAACAACCCATCCAACCTACAGAGGCAAAGAAATGAAACCATACAGGTGCTTCTCACAAAATTAGAACATCATCAAACAGCACATTTATTTCAGTTCTTCAATACAAAAAGTGAAACTCATATATTGTATAGAGTCATTACAAACAGAGTGATGTATTTCAAGTGTTTATTTCTATTAATGATTATGGCTTACAGCCAATGAGAACCCAAAAGTCGTCATCTCAGTAAATTAGAATAATTAACAAAAAAATCTGCAAAGGCTTCCTAAGCGTTTAAAAAGGTCCTCTATGGTTTCATTCCTTTGCCTCTGTTGGTTGAATGGGTTGTTACTGACATCTGGTGAGAATTTCATGTCAATTTCACCTTTAGAAATATATTATCTTAGAAAATTGGTGACATATTCAATCTGTTCTACATCTCACTGATAGTTACCCTCCTTCTGTTACTTAACTAACAGCTATATTGTCCTGGTATTACATGTCTTTCTCCAATGCCTCCTATACCTCATTTGTACATGTACATTTACATGCTTACTCTTGAACCCCACACACCCAAATGTTTATATAGATCCTGGCGATGCATCCCTTTTCTGTCAAACACGTTATTGCATAACTCAACTTCAGAATACAAATAAATATTAAATATTCCCTTTAAAACTATAACAAAAAGCCTTTATTGCTGAGGTAAAGAATTAATTAGATTTTTTTTTGTAAATATATAATAATGTGATAACCAAGAGACTTTTTTTTAAAGCATTGGAAGTATTAGGTTTAATGACTAGTTCTTATTTTTTCACAACATAATCAGATGTTGCACTCATAATATATATATATTCATATGCTATTAGCTTGGGTTGACCTCTCCTAATTTAATTAGGACTTTCTTTTTTTATCCTATTCTTTGCATTGATTTAAAAGACCTAGCCTACACCCATATAGGACACCCTGTTAATTATACGTCGAACACATGGATTTCCTTCCAAGCCAGGGTGGCACTTAAGATCTCTACAGAAGAATCAAAACAAACTGTGCAGAATGCATCTTTCATTTATTTGTACATATTATGGCAGAATTATTAAGCTACATTTGTACGTGTGTCTTAATTTGCACACAAAAAACAGTCTTACATGCTTTTCAACATATTTGAAGCCATGCATAAAAGGATAGGGATGGGGCCTTGCATTTAAGAATAGGGATGGAGCCATGCATTCAAGGATAGCGATGGAGCCATGCATACAAGGATATTGATGGGGCCATGCATACAAGGATATTGATCGGGCAATGCATACAAGGATAGGGATGGGTCCATACATACAAAGATATGGATGATGCCATGCATTCAAGGATAGGGATGGAGCCATGCTTTCAAGGATAGGGATGGAACCATGCATGCAAGGATAGGGATGGGGTCATGCATACACGGATAGGGATGGAGCTATGCATAAAAGGATAGGGATGGAGCTATGCATAAAAGGATAGGGATGGAGCCATGCGTACAAGGATAGGGATGGAGCCATGCATTCAAGGATAGTGATGGTGCCATTCATACAATGATAGGGATGAGGCCATGCATGCAAGGATAGGGATGGGGCCATGCATACAAGGATGGGGATGGGGTCATACATACAAGGATGGAGATGGAGCCATGCATATAAGGATAGGGATGGAGTCATGCATACAAGGATAGGGAGGATAGGGATTAGGAGCCCGTGCATACCAGGATGGGGATGAGGAGGACGTGCATACCAGGATGGGGATGATGGGACAATGCATTCAAGGCTTATACTCGGGTCAATAAGTTTTCCCAGTTTTTTTAGGTAAAATTAGGTGCCTCAGCTTATATTCAGGTCAACTTATACTCGAGTATATGTGGTACTAGTTTGTAGAAATTAGACTACACAGTCTAAAGATGCACCAAATTTATCAAACTTCATTAGCAACTCTGATGGATTTGATGAATTTTGATATCATCAAGTCAAAGGCCCCAAATCACCAAGACCGGCAAATCTCTATGGGGCCATGTAGGAGTCAGAAGCTCCTGATTAATCAAAGGGAAGGTGCCATCAAAAAACATTTTCTTTTTCAAAAATTGATAAAATGTAAAGTATTAATGTTTTTTTCTTTCTTTTTTTTAAATATCATCACTTGTTTTTAATGGAGTAAAATATGAAAAATAATTTAAAAATGTTTGGTATTTCCAGTTTTAAACACTAGGGAGAGCAGCTGCTGAAATTTGCCATGAAAACCTTGTGTATAACTAGCTCACATGATGACTTCAGTAAATTACGACTGCTCACATGGGTGTGACATCACTCCTTTTCTCCCCTTATGGATGTTTGTTAAGGGATAAGAGAGGATGAAATTTAGGATCACAGTGCGGTGCCATTTTGTTGGTGACTGCAAAATGATACTGACAACAAGCAGATGGTGTCGTCACCGAGGCCTGACGGCTGCTCTGATTCTGTTAGTGCAGCTCGCTGGATCATAAACAGGAATTAAATACGTAGAGTGCATCACGTGCTGCGATTAATTCCAGCATGTGTTACACTCTATGTATGTAGATAAATGGCTCAGTGTATTGTATCACATGATGGGATTACACTGGTCTAGGGCGTATCACGCAAGATGGGATTAGATACATGAGTCTGGGGTGTATTACCCATGCCAATGATGGGATTAGATACACAGGTCTGGGGTATATCACACATGCTCATGATGTGATTAGATACACTGGTCTGAGGCATATCACTCAAGATGCGATTAGATACACGGGTCTGGGGTGTATCACCCATGACCATGATGGGATTAGATACACGGTTCTGGGGCACATCACAAAGGTTGGGGATTAGATACACAGGTCTGGAGCATAAAACACAGGATGGGAGATTAGATACACTGGTCTGGGGCATATCACGCAGGATGGGGATTAGATACATGGTTCTGCGGTGTATCACGCAGGATGGGGATTAGACAGGGTCGGTCTGGCCTGGTGGGGTACTGGGGATTCCCCTGGTGGGTCCCTAGGAGAAGGAAAAAAAGTGCGATTTTAAGGGGCGTGGGCCCTTTAAAAGCGCAGGCCACGTATGTGCAGGGGGCGCACAAGCAGCATTCATTACCTGAACCGCTGTGGCACGCATCCTGATTGATACTTGGAAGTGTGCGCCTGTCATCATGGCGTATGACGTAAGTGTCATGCGCCGCATGCGATGGGCGCACACATTCACCGCCGGCCTCTGCTATGTCGGCGGCTATTTTAAAATGAGCACACCGACCTGCAGAGGAGGAGGATGCCGCTGGAAGCACAGGCAGGTAAGAGTAAAAGATTTTTTTTTTCTTCTCTCTCTCTCTTTCATACAAGGGAGGGGGCCCTGAAATGATGCACATACAGGGGAGGGTAGGCCTGGAAGGATGCACATATAGGGGAGGGGGGCCTTGAAGGATGCACATACAAGGGAGGGGGGCCTGTTGTGAACACCTTTGACCTGGCATCTGAGTGGGGGCTCCCTCTGGTGGTTGCTGCTCGTAATGGAGCTGGTCTGGCTGACAGAAGTTAATCACCTGAGGATGATGATTGGAGGTCAGGTGTTACAGACTGGAGAGATTTAAGTGAGCAACCTTCCCTCAGTTGTTGTTGGTGATTTGGTTTTATTCCTGAGCATTTTGGAAGTCTGCTTGCCTCCTGCTCCATCTTGCATCTTTCAGATAAGTTATTTTTCTTCTTGAATCTTTTTGCATTTTGATTTATTTTTGCTGTTCTCTGATTTTTGCTCTGCTAGTGTGAGTTCAGCCGGGTTCCCTGTTGGGACACTGTTTCATATGCCATAGCTTGTGTCAGTCTTTTCTGTATCTCTAATCCCCTGTTATATCAGTGTCTTTGTTTTGCGCCCAGTTCACACCAGAGTTCTGATTTAGTGGGGGAGAGGTCGTGTGGCCTCAGTATTTTTGCATATCAGATGTGTTGGATTTTTCTTAGGGTTTTTTGCGTGATTGCAGACAATATCCTTTTCTGTCCTTTTCTATCTAGACAGTTTGGGCCCCATCATTTGCTTACTCTATTTTCTGACTGTGTTTTGGGCCTCATCTTGTCTCACCGGCAATATATGTTCGGGGGCTATCTATTCTTTTGGGGTTCTACTCTGGGGCAGTTTAGCTTACCCATTTCTTTCTTTAGACTTAGTTAATTCTTTGGCTGTGCCAAAGCATCTAGGGCTTCGTAGGTATGTCCCACGGCTAATTCTATTTGTGTCATCAGTTTAGGGGTCTGCAATCCGCTAAGCTACCAACCTCTCTGGTTATCTGGTAACCAAGCCTATTCACCTGCTATCCTCCTCGGTTACCTAATCATAGCAGGGGCCCTGGAAGGATGCACATACAGGGGAGGGGGGCCTGGATGGTTGCACATACAGGGGAGGGGGGGCCTGGATGGTTGCATAAACCGGGGAGGGGGTGCCCTGGAAGGATGCACATACAGGGGAGGGGGGCCCTGGATGGATTCACATACAGAGGGGCCCAGGATAGATGAACGAACGGGGGGCCATGATAGATACACGTATGGGGGGCCAGGATGGATACACATAGGGGTCAGGGGCAGGACAAGGGGCCATGATGGATACACGCACGGGGGATGGGGGTTCCAGGGGCAGGACAAGAGGCCCAGATGGATACACATTCAGGGGGCAGGATGAATACTGGTGGGGGGCCCAGGTGGATACACGTGGGGGCAGGACAAGGGGCTGGATGGATACATATGGGGCCAGGATGGATAAATTGGGGGCAGGATAAGAGACAAGGATGGATATATGAGGGAGCCCGGATGCATATGTAGGTACGTGAGCCGACTGGGGGGTGGTCCCTTTTGCCGCCGCGAACAGACTGAGACAGAGACTGAAGTGCATCCAACAGATCCTCTTTATTGGCCGTCCTCTTGATGACCGCAGCACCACACTGCTGCTGCAGAAAGAGCTCCGCACACAGGCCCGGATACCTTCCCCTTTCTTCTGGTTAGCGTTTTGTCACCTAGTACCCGGGACCTGTTGAACATTTTCATTTTGTATACAGATAACATTTCAGACTGGTTACACTTACTATACATAGTTACTACATACACTATTTTTAACGGGCACAACATTTACCCTGTTTCCTATTATCATACTACATTACTTAGCATCCTATCATACCATACTATATTTATACTACTCCCTATGCTCAATATCTATTCACTTTTTATTCCCAGTTGTATCTATAACTATAACAATCAGCAGTATTATGCAACGTTTCAAACATTTATCAGCAAATTTTTTTTTTAAAGTGGTGTGCCCCCTTTCTTTGTGGGAAGCAATCCCATACATCCCCGCTGTATCAAGAGATGGGTACTTTACCCTGAGGGGATGTGGAATAGTCCCCCATGCCACGCAATGGCACGCAGCAGTCCCAGTAGTCCGCTTCACAGCGGTGCTTCGGGTCATCTCCTGACGGCTGATGTTCTGCCAGCAGCGAGGAACTCCAAAGCCATGGAGCTCCAGGGATGTCTTGCCTGCTCCTGGGCCCCGAGTGTTCTTATTGCCCAGGACCTAGCAGTTCATCTCCCTCCTGGGAGATGCATTAGAAGGGGAAGAAGGGGCCAAGGATAGTTCTGCAGCGTGCATCCTGCGTCACATCTTCATTTGGGCACCAGACCCTGGCACGGGCCAAAGAGAACGCCGCCGCCGCAGCATCTCCAACTGGTGGAAAAGTTTCGGGGGCGGAGGAGTCCTCAGCCACCCCCGCGCATGGATTGGCACCTTCTCCACAGGGCCCGCTGATGCGGACGTTAGATGACCCCGCATAGGCCACGGAGCCCGGTGACCCGGCCACAGCCGTGATCTAGAATGAGGTCAGAGTGGCTGCTGGCCTTGGACAGGCCGCAGCCGTGGTATGGAGTGTGCCGGCAAGTAGGCCGCGGAGTCTGGTGGCCCTGCCTCCGCGGCGGTCTGGAGTGGGGCCGAAGTGGCGGCAGGCCTCGATGGGTAGGCCGCCGCCAGGACGTGAAGCGCGGCCATGAGTCTGTTCCACGCCGGAGACACGGGACGGGGCGCCGCCGGGCGCGGCGGCTCGGGGTCATTGACGAGGGAGCTGGTCGGCCCTGCGGGGGTCGCAGATTCATCGGGAGCATGGGGCGTGGGAGCGGGAACTGCCTGCAGGGCCACCAGCACGAGCCGGGGGAACGCTCACCTTCCCCGGTGCCGCAGCTCCCTTCAGGCCGTTCCACTGCTCTTCCAGGGGTCGGTCCGGGTTGTTGCTGGTCTCCGCTGCCCCTCCGTAGCTCCCGGTCCCATCATCTGAGGTCCGCTGCTGTTCTTCATCCCGCTGTCCGGCAGGACCAGCCTCCAGGCCCGATGGTCCCGCAGGGAGGGTTGGCAAACACGCCGTGTAAAGAAGTCCTTGAGGGTTCAATGATGTGCTGAGGTTCTTCCTCATGATCAGGATGCAAAAAAGCTCAGGAAAGTGCGTCTGCCTTGACATTTTTGCCAGCTGGACAAAAATGAACAAAATTAAATCGAGCAAAAAACAAAGCCCAGCGGGCTTGACGGGGATTCAGCCTCTGCATGGTTTGGAGGTAAGCAAGGTTTTTGTGATCGGTGTATATGACCACCTGATGAAGAGCTCCTTCAAGAAGATGCCTCCACTCCTGCAGAGCCAATTTGATAGCCAATTCCCAGTCTCCAATGCAATAATTCCTGTCTGTGGAAGAAAAAACCTTGGAAAAAAAACCACATGAGTTCATTCGACGTGGATGACTTCTGGGTAAGTACTGCTCCCGCACCTACGGAGGAAGCATCGACCTCAAAAAAAAATTGTTCATTAGAGTTAGGATGATGGAGGACAGGTGCGACAGCAAAGTCCTTTTAGAGAGAAACAAAAGCCTCCTCTGCATCAGGAGGCCAATCCTTGGGATTTGTGCCTTTCCGGGTCAGAGCTGACATGAACGCCACTCGGGTGGAAAAGTTAGGAATGAATTGTCTGTAGTAGTTGGCGAAGCCCAGGAATCACTGTATGGCCTTCAGCCCAGACGGATGAGGCCACCTGAGTACAGCCGATAACTTCTCTGGATCCATTTTCAATCCTGTGGAGGAAACAATGTAACCGAGGAAAGGCAAAGAGGATTGTACAAAGAGGTATTTTTCAAACTTGGCATACAGTCTGTTTTCTCTGAGCCTCTGTAAGACTAGGCGTACCTGCCTCCATTGCGCGTCCAAGTCAGTGGAAAAAATCAGAATGTCGTCCAGGTAGACAACAACACAGGTATAGAGCAGATCCCTGAAAATGTCATTGACGAACTCTTGGAAAACAGCAGGTGCATTGCTTAGGCTAAACGGCATTACCATTTTTGTTTGATCGATACTTTTTCGACAGGTTTCAGGAGTGGCGATGGGCATACGCTGTGGGAGGACACCGTCGTCTACAACTCTGACCTCTTCAAAAGACATGTTCAACATTGGCACCGTTACATTGACGATGTCTTCTTCACATGGACTGGTACTGAGCAGGATTGCTGTGAATTTCTCCAAGAACTGAACCATAACAGTCTTAACATCATTTTGACATACACTTTTTCCCTTTCCTCGGTTACCTTTCTGGACTTGAAGGTCACCACTCGGGATGATGGTATTGCCACAGACCTTTTTCGCAAAGCCGCAGCGACTAACAGTTTACTCAGGTATGATAATTTCCACCCCCTCCATACCAAAAGGGGCATTCCCGTTGGCCAATTTTTAAGAACCCGTCGTAATTGTACCTTGGATGAGGATTTTCTCTCACAATCCAGAGCCCTCTCTACCAGGTTCAGACAACGTGGTTACCCAAAAAAATTCATCTCCTCTGCCGTCCAAAGGGCCAAGGGACATAGCCAGGCTTCTCTTCTCTCTCCCCAAAGTCATGCCAAGGACTCAAATGTTGGCTTCATCATTGATTACAACATCCAATGGAACCAGGTGAGAAATATTCTCTCGTCCCATTGGGACATCCTAACTTTGGATGCCCAGATTTCCCCTCTTGTTACCTCATGTCCACTTATGATGGCTTAGAGAGCCCCTAACTTAGGGGATATTCTGACTAGGAGCCACTTCACACGTCCATCTACTAGATTAAATAGGGGCATAACTTTGAGGGGGTCTTTTCCCTGCTGGGATTGTAATGTATGCCCTTATGAAACTTTTGCTTCAAATTGAATCACGCTGGATTTTCAACTTAAGGAGCCTGGCGCCTGATGGCCTCAATGAGGAGCTCCTATTTTCAAGTTTCCTGGGATAATCATCCAGTCATCTGCTTTCAATCCAACCATCATTCCCCTTCTCGTCCCTTTTCCAGATTTTTCGGATTGCCTTCTAAGGACAACTCTCAAAATTGCTCATTGGGGCTTTTTTGAAGCTATTGGACGTTCAAACCTGCCATCTATGGTCCCTCCTGTACCTCTAATCCTGGTCCTTTTTATTACCTGGACTTATTTACACGGCATGTTTTGTATCTGCATAACATGAGTTCATTTGTTATTGCTCTATTCTCATTACATTATCCTCATCTTGCTCTTTATGTTTTTTTCTTTTTGTATTACTTGACTTTTTTATCTTATCTCTCCACTTTTCTTTTGTACCTAACGTACTTCTGCTATCATACAACTGCATAGCCACACTGTTTAGTGCTTGGTCCTACTCATCATGACCTCTTAACAGACTTACTTTGTGTAGTACTATCCAATGGCTCTTTGCTATTATTACTTTTAATCTTTTAGGCTGACACCTCATACTATGGTGCATGGGCATATTAAATCAATAAATTCTAAGCAGTATTTCCTTTTGACTCTCCTTTTATTCTGAGTCTTCCAGACATGTACTTGTTTTTATTACTGCAAATCCAAAAACTGCCACTCAGAACTCTACTGCAAGAGAACAAGTAAGCAGAAAAAACACAAGAACCAATAAAATAATAAATTGCAATTTTATTAAAATATCATAAACAATCCAAAATTTTTTTTTAAAAAAACCATAATCAGCAATTGCCTACTATTTTTAAAAGAACAACTGTGGCAAGGATATCATTAAACACAATACACAATGAGGAATTAATTAACCAAAATTAGCAAAATTTCACACCGATGTAAAATATTTGAAAAAAATTCCTTTGATTCACTTATGTAAAATCTCACTAAAAAAGTTATTACCGCGCTATACAATTCATCTTAATGCATATAAAATTGCTTATCACAAAAAATTCCTAAAAGCGCTACAACAAATGGAGACCGCATTGAGTGAAAAAATAGTAAAGGTAACAAGGTTTCAGCAGTGAATCAATTGCTATCTGGAAAAAACACCTCTAAATTACTCATGCATATTTCCCACTAAACATTTAATTACTGCGCTGCATGAGTTATTGTTTGCATCTATTGCATATGACTGAGAATCATGACAACGCTATTAAAACAATTAAGACCAGAGTGAGAGAAAACATGAGGGACTTACATGTGCGATAACCGAGCCGTGTTCCTCAATCCCCGATGCGCGTTTTGTCTCAACTTCCTCAGGGGGCGTGTCGGGGGAGAGGGACACCGGATCTAATATATTCTTTAGTAACCAATCGCACAGCTGATTCAATTGTTTTTTTTTTTGCTGTCTATTGCTAGGAAGCATAATGCCGCGCGCCATATACTTCAGCCGAGGTCTCCAAAGTGACCCGTCATGTCTGGTCTATGAAACATAAACCATTCAGTCGTCATAGTAATAGACACTATGAGTGTCTGCAATTCATTTTCTTGCCGGAGATAATAGGTCAGACAACAGCGTGAAGGAGACAGCGTGCACAGCCTCAAACAATCTCAGGAAATTTTAAACATTATATATAAATCAAACATTGACAATAATTAATAATTCATCTCTAACATTAAGCAAAATAAATAATGTGCAAAATTACAAGCAAAAATAGGTGCTATTATATACACTCACTGGCCACTTTATTAGGTACACCTGTCCAACTGTGTGTTAAGACTTAATTTCTAATCAGCCAATCACATGGCGGCAACTCAGTGCATTTAGGCATGTAGACATGGTCAAGACAATCTCCTGCAGTTCAAACCGAGCATCAGTATGGGGAAGAAAGGTGATTTGAGTGCCTTTGAACGTGGCAAGATTGTTGGTGCCAGAAGGGCTGGTCTGAGTATTTCAGAAACTGCTGATCTACTGGGATTTTCACGCACAACCATCTCTAGGGTTTACAGAGAATGGTCCGAAAAAGAAAAAAAATCCAGTGAGTGGCAGTTCTGTGGCCGGAAATGCCTTGTTGATGCCAGAGGTCAGAGGAGAATGGGCATACTGGTTCGAGCTGATAGAAAGGCAACAGTGACTCAAATTGCCACCCGTTACAACCAAGGTAGGCAGAAGAGCATCTCTGAACGCACAGTGCATCGAACTTTGAGGCAGATGGGCTACAGCAGCAGAAGACCACACTGGGTACCACTCCTCTCAGCTAAGAACAGGCATCTGATGGCTACTTTCAGCAGGATAATGCACCATGTCATAAAGCTCGAATCATCTCAGATTGGTTTCTTGAACATGACAATGAGTTCACTGTACTCAAATGGCCTCCTCAGTCACCAGATCTCAATCCAATAGAGCATCTTTGGGATGTGGTGGAACGGGAGATTCGCATCAGGGATGTGCAGCCGACAAATCTGCGCCAACTGTGTGATGCCATCATGTCAATATGGTCCAAAATCTCTGAGGAATGCTTCCAGCACCTTGTTGAATCTCTGCCACGAAGAATTGAGGCAGTTCTGAAGGCAAAAGGGGGTCCAACCCGTTACTAGCATGGTGTACCTAATAAAGTGGCCAGTGAGTGTATATAACAGATAAAGTGCAATAGTGCGAATATGTGAATAATAACCATCATAATAAAGTGCATAATAATCATCATAAAGTGCATATTAATAATTAATTTTATATAATCAATATAAAGTGCTAAATAGTGAATTATTCAACAATATATTACATTAATTCATTTATTACATAAATAATATAATAATGGGAATTTTATAGCTGAGAGAAAATTCCTCCAAAAATTATCAATGTCGATATCTTCATAAATTTCTTCAATTATATTCCATTACACCACAATGGTGTAGAACTGTGCAAGAAGGAAATGATTTAATTTCTATCCGGCTAGTAAAACTAAAAAAGAAATAATAATAAATGTAATAAATAATTACACAAAAATGAACATAAAATAATTAAAATCCCTCTACCCCAAAAATTACCCAACATAATTATAAAAAAGCACTGAAACCTAGGTTCTCATTAATTTCTTGTGGAGCTAAAGTCCCTAATCTGTATATCCATTTGCTCTCTAATTTCGCTAAATTTTTAGCCAAATCTCCCCCTCTAGATCCAATTTGTGTCACATCAATACCTTTAATTTTTAGCAAACTAGAATCACTTTTATGATATTCAAAAAAATGTCTAGGAATTGTCTTCAATGTGGACATATCTTCTGTACCTTTGCTTTTCTCTATGTCGCGTACATGTTCTCTTGCGCGAATTCTCAGTTCACGGGTTGTGAGTCCTATATATATTTTCCCACAAGGACATTCCGCACAGTATACTACTCCTTTAGTGGAACATGTAATGTACTGTTTTATTGTATAAGTACGATTATCCTGTGAGTTTGAGAAAGTTTGAATTTTTGTCATGTTGCCACATCCCTTACAGTGACCACAGGAATAAAAACCTTTTAAATCAAGCCAAGTGTCACTTATTTTTTTAGCAGGCTCATAGTGGCTGTGTACCAAAATGCCTTAAGATTTTTCGATCTCCTAGATGTAATTAAAGGAGAAGAAGGAAGACATTTTTTCAACACAGGATCAGTAAGGAGAACTGACCAATGTTTCTGAATAATTGAACGAAACTGTGACCATTGATTGTTATATGTGAATATTAAGCGCACCTGATTTTCCATGCTATCTTTTTTAGTTTTGTTACTATATAAGAGTCCATTTCTAGTTGTATTTTTTGCTCTCTAATAACCCTTGTGGATCATATTTCTACTATATCCACGATTTTTAAATCTTCTACTCAGTTCCCTTGACTGTTGTTCAAAGGCTAAATTGTCTGAACAAATACGTTTAACCTGGAGGAACTGTCCTATCGGTATACCTTTGATAACCAAAGGAGGATGAGTGGATGTAGCATGGAGCAGTGTATTGGTGGCAGTAGGTTTTCTGAACACCTCTATTGCAATATTGCCACTAGAAGAGTGTTAATTTTCAAATCTAGAAAATCCAAACTCTTACCTACCTTATACGTTAACCTAATATTAAGATCATTATTGTTCAATTTTATCATGAGCAAATCCAGATCCAGTTTCGAGCCCTCCCAGATGAACCAGACATCATCAATGTATATCATCCATTGATGTGTATTTTCGATGCCCGAAACAGGATTACTAATAAAAATGTCTCTTTCCCATGCACCTAAAAATAAATTTGCATAAGAAGGTACACAGGAAGCACCCATCGCGGTGCCCTGTTTTTGAACATAAATTTTTTTATTAAAAGTAAAACTATTATGAGTAAGTATAAATTCTAACAGAACTAATAAAAGTTCTATTAATTCTGGATCCAAATTACTTGTTTTAAGAAGCCAGGAAGTAGCTGCCAAACCATCTTTGTGCCTTATTGATGTATATAATGCTTCTACATCCACAGTCACCATTAGCATATCTTCAGATAAAAACATATTATCTAATCTTTTTAAAGCTGCTGTGATGTCTTTGATGTAGGAAGGCAGACTTGTTACTAAGGGTTTTAAAAAATGTTCCAGGGTATCGCAAATGACTTCACAAAGACCTTCATTCCCCGCTGCTATTGGTCTACTGGGGGGATTTTCAGGGTTCTTGTCAATTTTGGGGATTAAATAGAAATTTGGGAGTTTGGGAACCAATTTTACTACCGTTTCTAATAGTTTTTAGGAATAATTCTTTTTGATACGGCTTCTTCAAGAATCAAAATTAATTCTTTTTGATATCCTGGAAGGGGATTGGATGGTAACCTGCAATAACATGTAATATCATTAAGAAGTTTATAAGCTTGTTCTTCATATAATTTATTCGGCCAAATAACCAGGTTGCCTCCTTTATCAGCGGCCTTAAATACCACATCATCCCATCCTTGCATCTCCTTTAGAGCTTTTTGTTGATCCCTACTTAAATTATAACTTTTACTTTTCGATATCTTCTGTTACTAACTTTGTAAAAAAATCTACTGCTGGACATACCGCTAAAGATGGAATTTTTTTTTGATTTATTATACAATTTTAAGGGGAAACTGCTTACCTCAGGAGATTTTTCATTGTTTTCATCCAAGGATTCCACAATTTGTAAAGCCTCCCGTTCCTCAGCCGTATCAAAATTATCATATGAATTATTCTTAGAATGGAATTTTTTTAAAATAATTTTTCGTGCAAAAAAGGTGGACATCTTTTATGGCTAAAAACGGATGTAAAGAATTTGAAGGGGAAAAAGTTAGTCCCTTTTCTAAAACTTCAATCTGAGCTGAGGTTAAAATATGTGAAGAAAGATTAATTACATTGCTTCTATCCATATCCATATGTCTCCCTCGATACTTAGGGGACTGAAAGGGTTTTCTTTTATTATTAGCATATCTAGTTACTGGTCCTGATCTAGATATATTATCCACTTCACTATTAGATCCTCTCGTGTCAATTGAAGAAGCCAAGGAATTGACCGATTCGCTTCTTGTAGACAAAGTTCTCACTTTTTTCTCTGGATTTTGCCATCTGAAGATCTTATTAGCCTCATAATCCGATACATCCCTAGCAAATTTTTTCTTTTTACCTTCACCGATATTGGATTCACATTTCTCCAATTCTTTTTCTATTTCTCTCAGATATTGTTCCAAAATATCAGTCTGTATTTCCTTCCAAAAATTTATTAAATTTATTATTATTATTATTTCTTTTTTAGTTTTACTAGCCAGATAGAAATTAAATCATTTCCTTCTTGCACAGTTCTACACCATTGTGGTTTAATGGAATATAATTGAAGAAATTGATGAAGATATCGACATTGATAATTTTTGGAGGAATTTTCTCTCAGCTATGAAATTCACTTTATTATTATTATTTATGTAATAAATGAATTAATGTAATATATTGTTGAATAATTCACTATTTGGCACTTTATATTGATTATATAAAATTAATTTTTAATATGCACTTTATTTATGATGATTACTATGCACTTTATTATGAAGGTTATTATGCACATATTCGCACTATTTCACTTTATCTGTTACACATATAATAGCACCTATTTTTGCTTGTAATTTTGCACATTATTTATTTTGTTTAATGCTGGAGATGAATTATTAATTATTGACAATGTTTGATTTATATATAATGTTTAAAATTTGCTGAGATTGTTAGAGGCTGTGCGTGCTGTCTCCTTTGTGCTGTTTTCTGATCTATTATCTCCGGCAAGAAAATGAATTGCAGACACTCATAGCATCTATTACTATGACGATTGAATGGTTTGCATTTCATAGACCGGACATGACGGGTCACTTTGGAGACCTCGGCTGAAGTATATGGCGCGCCGCATTATGCTTCCAAGCAACAGACAGCAAAAAAAAAACCCAACTGAATCAGCTGTGCGATTGGTTACTAAAGACTATATTAGATCCGGTGTCCCTCTCCACCAACATGCCCCCTGAGGAAGTTGAGATGAAACGCGCATCGGGGAATGAGGAACACGGCTCGGTTATCGCACATGTAAGTCCCTCATGTTTTCTCTCACTGTGGTCTTAATTGTTTTAATAGCATTGTCATGATTCTCAGTCATATGTAATAGATGCAAACACTAAGATAACTCATGCAGTGCAGTAATTAAATGTTTAGTGGGAAATATGCATGAGTAATTTAGAGGTGTTTTTTCCAGATAGCAATTGATTCACTGCTGAGACCTTGTTACCTTTATTATCTTTTCACTCAATGTGGTCTCCATTTGTTGTAATAGCGCTTTTAGGAATTTTTTGTCATAAGCAATTTTATATGCATTAAGGCTACTTTCACACATCAGGTTTTCGGCGTCAGGCGTGATCCGGCGTCGTGCTGGAACGCCGGATCCGGCAAATGTTTCTGAAAACCGGATGTGACGGATCCGGTTTTCTGCCGGATCCGTCTTTTTCTGGACAGACAAAACCGGATCCGTCTCATCCGGTTCATCCGTTTTTCTATCCGTTTTTTCGACGGATTACGCCGGATCCGGTTTTTAAAATTGACCCTTGTGGCCTTCCGAACGGGATTGACTACTGGAAAACTATATATAGCGTGTTCCTACAGCCCTTCTTTGACAGGTTGTAGAGGAGAAAGTGCAGGTTGGAGAGAAGAGCAAGTTACTGGCGAAGATGGATGTTGTGATTGGAAATATTTTGAAGAATTTGGCGGATTTTACAGCGGAGGCGAATCGTTTGAGGGTGATTGTTCTGGAGGAGAGAGCGAGACAGCAGCGCATCAGGCATCGTAGACAACGTTTGTGGATCCACCCCATCACAGCCAAGAGAATGACGCGTGGGGTCTATTCTACACTATGCATGGACCTTCGACGAAACCCGGATAAATTTTTTGGATATGTTAGGATGAAAATGGAGAATTTTGATTACTTGGTGGAGCGCATTGCACACCTCATAAGAAAAGCGGACACCTATTGCCGCTTCTCTGTTTCACCCGCAGAGCGTCTGATGGTGACTTTAAGGTAAGCCACATTTATTGGATATGATCGCATCAGAGCACACTTTCACTGCAATCTTGTTGGTGGTAATTTGTATCTCCAAGTGTTATAGGTCAGTTTTGGTATGTAATGCTGTGATTTAAAACTAATTTATTGTTTTTTAATTCCCCACAGATTTCTTGCAACTGGAGAATCCCTTTCGTCACTGCATTTCCAGTACAGACTCGGGATTTCCACCATATCTGGAATTGTGAAGTACACATGCCGTGCACTGTGGGACTCCTTAGCAGAAGAGTTTTTACCAGAGCCCACAACAGAGAGGTGGATTGAAATTGCTGACAAGTTTCAACAGATATGTCAGTTTCCAAACTGCTTGGGCGCTGTGGACGGGAAACATATCCGCATTGTAAAGCCAGCTGGATCGGGATCGGAATATTTCAATTACAAGAAATATTTTTCAATTGTCCTCATGGCCATCGCTGACGCGGAATACAAATTTATTGCGGTTGATATTGGGGCCTATGGCCGCTCCAATGACTCTCAAGTTTTCAAACTGTCTGCCATGGGGCGTAAACTGTATGGAAACACCTTCCAGTTCCCACCACCTAGACCGCTGCCGCAAACATCTGGTCCACCTATGCCATTTGTCTGTGTAGGGGATGAAGCCTTCCAGCTGTCAGAACACCTTTTGAAACCGTACTCTAGCAGAGGATTGACAAGACCAAAACGCATTTTTAATTACCGCCTCACAAGAGCAAGAAGAATGGTTGAATGTACCTTTGGTATTCTGACAGCCAAATGGCGGGTCCTATTGACTGCGATCAACCTCAAGACAGAAACTGTGTACGAGGTGATCAAAGCGTGCGTGGTACTCCACAATTTTGTTATCTGCAAGGAACCCATTTCCATTGAGGACACCTCTGAAGAAACCACCTTGCAAGATTACCATGACATTACCACTAGAAGTTCTGTGACGGTTTCAGTAATGAGGGACAATTTTGCACTATACTTTATGTCACCTCAAGGCAGAGTACACTGGCAGGATGACAGAGTGTGAAAGATTTGTGCCCTAACCAAACTTGTGTACCTTCTGGACCAACAGTATATACCTTTGCCAACCAAAGTTGGCTATCTTGTCATGGTCTCTATTTTTAGCTTTAGGCCACAGGTGTGTACCTGGTTGTGTTTTATGCAAAGTATTTCACCTTTTAACAAAAGTTGTGTACATTGTTAGGAAATCACCAACAATAAACACAACTTTTTAGGTGAAATACTTTGCTTCAAACACAACCAGGAACACAACTGTGGCAAAAAGCTAAAATTTACCCACAGTTATATACCTAGTTTTGAATACCATTTCACCTTTTAAATACCCTGTATTTAACCTTTTTCGCCGCAGAAAGAAATGACAGACAACCAGTGTAAAATAATTTAACTTTTATTGAAAAATGTTTTTTTTAGTAAACTTTTTTAAAATTTTAATAAACTTGTTTAATAAAACTTTGAAACTATAAAACTGAAACCATAAAACTGGTCATTTTTATTTAAATACACACATTATAATTCTGTGTAGTGTGTGGTGGAAATACTGCTGTAGGGGCTGCGGGACACTTCGACACTGGGAGTGTGGAGAGAGGACTGGGATCGTGGTGGGGAAGGAACAGTTAGAGGTGAAGGTGTGGAAAAAACTACAGAATGGGTGGACATGTGGGAAGCAGAAGAGGTGGTGGGTGGTGGAGTGGAGGGTTGGGCAGGGACTGTAGGAGCAGATGATGTTGATGGCAAGTTGTATGGGGAAGGAGTTTGGTACGGGGCAGGTTGCTGGAAGTGGGGAGATGTCTGGTACGGGGCAGGTTGCTGGAAGTGGGGAGATGTCTGGTACGGGGCAGGTTGCTGGAAGTGGGGAGATGTCTGGTACGGGGCAGGTTGCTGGAAGTGGGGAGATGTCTGGTACTGGGGAGGTTGCTGGTACTGGGGAGTTTGCAGGTACTGTGGAGGTTGCTGGTACTGGTGAGGTTGCTGGTGCTGGGGAGGTTGCTGGTGCTGGGGAGGTTGCTGGTGCTGGGGAGGTGGATGGTGCTGGGGAGGTGGATGGTGCTGGGGAGGTGGATGGTGCTGGGGAGGTGGATGGTATGTAATAGGAGGGGGAGGATGGAAAGTGGCTGGAGGTGGATGGTATGTAATAGGAGGGGGAGGATGGAAAGTGGCTGGAGGGGGTGTAGATGTAATAGGAGGGGGAGGATGGAAAGTGGCTGGAGGGGGTGTAGATGTAATAGGAGGGGGAGGATGGAAAGTGGCTGGAGGGGGTGCAGGTGGAGGAACTACTGTGGTGGGAGGAGGAGGAGGTTGGGAGGTAACTTGCTGGAGAGCAGCGTGGCATGAATGCATTACATGCATCTGCTGGGCAGGAGAGAGCGTTTCCATGCGCTCCACAACAGACCTGAAAAAGGTGTGGTTTGGCGAAGATCTTGCTTCTGAATGCATGGTTTGCAGAAGTGTCTTCACCTCCAGAATGCTGGAGTTGATCTGCTGATAGCCTGCGGATATTTGCTCTGACAAGACTTTGAGACAGTTCTGGAAAGATGCATTCAGATGCAAGAACTCTGGCGCATAACTCTTTTCCTGACCCCTCTGCCGCTGCCACCCAGTACCCGCAGGTGTACTAGAGGTGGCAGGGGCAGAAGGGTGGGGTAAAGGGAAAGCGATCTCCTCACCAGCAGCTTCATGTAATGTAGGCTGCCACGATGCTCCTGTGCTGGTGGATGGGACAGATGGGTCGAATGTGTGGGAAGGCTGGGAAGGTGCAGATGTACCGGGGCGGTCGAAGTGTCCCTCGGTGCCGGTCTCCTCAGGGATCGCCTCAGAAGGGTCCAATCGTGCCGGCTCCCGAGTGCTGCTCACCGTGCTGTGGAATAAAGAGAAAAAAAAACTATTAAAATACTGACATGGTATGGCCCTGGCTGAAAAAATTTTTTACATATAACATTTTTTTTCACATGTGGTGTGTAATATTTACCTTCTGGTGACCATTGTTTCCCGGAGGAACGACAGGGCTTCTGCGTACTTGTACTTGCTCCTGCGTCCTCCAGATCCACTCGGGGCCCGCATCTCTTTATTGAACTCCTTCTTGAAACGATCCCTCACAGACCGCCACCGATTCACAATTCTGTTCCCTGAAACAAGAAAGGAGTGGTTAGTATACAACATCAGTGTTTCCCAAACTCCAGTCCTCATGGTCCCCAGGGGTCATGTTTTCATGATTTCTATAGTAAATAGAAATCCTGAACACATGATCCGTGGGGACCACGAGGACTGGAGTTCGGGAAACACTGGTTTACATCAAGCAACCGGTACTGTATATACTTACGCTCTTTAATCTGGGCCCGAGCTTCGAGGTCCTCCCAGCGGCCCACAAGGAGAGAACAGATTTCCTCCCAGAGTCGTCGGGTAACAATCAGGTCAGCGTGGCGGCGGTCAGCCATATTCCAGAGCGGCTCCCTTTCTCTGACGAGATCGATGAGGCGGTCCACATCAATCCCTCCATCCTCACCGTCAGAGTCGGGAGCACGCTGTGAAGGCTGTTAAAGAAAAAGACAAAAATAACATAATTAGCCTCCACAAAAGAAATGAAATAAAAAGTGCAAAAAAACAAAGCAAAAATATTTATACTTACACGCTGGTGACCGCCGCGTTGCTGTCGCCGACGACCCTGGGAGGCACTGCGAGGACCTCTTGGCCAAGCACCAGATTGGGAAGACTAGAGAAGAAAACAAAAAAAGTTATGTCTTTGGATGTAGGCATTTGTTTGCTGTGTGTGGTCTGCAGAACATTGTTTTCTATGTGTTGTGTGTAGTGTGATGTTGTGTTTCTGCGTTTGATGCAAAAAACTTACGAATTGTGAGCCCACTCCAAGTGTCTGTCCACCCCTTCCTTCTTCTTCTGGGAGCTCCTCTTCATCTTGTGATTCCTGTTTTGAAATAAAAGGCAATGAATAGACATATATTACAGAGAAGATGGATTTTGGAAATAAAAACTTACCGTCAAACGCTGACGATGCGAGGGAGGGCTCCCAGAAGATGTGCTGTCCTCTTGCTGGCCAGACTCCATGGCTGTGGGTGGTGTTACAGCTGCTGCCAGTGAAGCCAGTGCTGCTGCTGCTGCTGCATCTCTTGGGCGGCTGTTGAATAAAGAGAAACAAAGGGCCAATGAATATCTTGATATTCAATAGCCCTAGTTTGGAGGAATGGGGGATTTGATAATTACCGTCTCTCATCTGCTGCTGGCCTCCCCTCCTCAGCATGTTCTATTTGCTGCTCCATTTGGGGTGGTGGTGGTGCGGATGGTGCTGCAGTGGTCTCCTGCCTTCTCCTGCGCCTGGTTGCTGTCTTGGGTGGCATGTTGGGTGTGGCTGTGGGTCCCACTGTCTTGCTTTTATATATGTCTTGTGGGCAGAGCTACTGAGCATGCTCAGACCAAAAAACCGGATCCGGCCGACGGATCCGGCTTTCGCCGGATCCGGCGCATTGCGGCGCTCATAGGCTTTCGTTGTGTGAAAAAGCCGGACGCGCCGGATCCGGCGTGTCCGGCTTTTTCGACGGAGACAAAAAACTTACAGTCACCGTTTTTTCCAGACGCCGGATCGCGACACATTGCCGGATCCGGCGAAAACCGGATGAAACGCATGGCCATCCGGCGCGATCCGGCACAAATGCAAGTCAATGGGGGGGAAAACGGATCCGGCATTGCATTTCGCCGGATCCGGTTTCTGTCAAAAGCGCCGGATCGCGCCTGACGGCGAAAACCTGATGTGTGAAAGAGGCCTAAGATGACTTGTATAGCGCGGTAATAACTTTTTTTAGTGAGATTTTACATAAGTGAATCAAAGGAATTTTTTTCAAATATTTTACATCGGTGTGAAATTTTGCTAATTTTGGCTAATTTATTCCTCATTGTGCATTGTGTTTAATGATATCCTTGCCACAGTTGTTCTTTTATAAATAGTAGGCAATTGCTGATTATGTTTTTTAAAAACATTTTTTTGGATTGTTCATGACATTCTAATAAAATTGCAATTTATTATTATATTGGTTCTTGTGTTTTTTCTGCTTACTTGTTCTCTTGCAGTCGAGTTCTGAGTGGCAGTTTTTGTATTTGTAGTATTTTAATAACACAAGTTATTTTTGGATCAAGTGTTGATTAATTGTTTTCATTAGTATTTACTTGTTTTTTTGTTGCTTTGCTTACCTTTTCCATCCGTTAGGTCATTTTTCCTGCCTAATGTTACTGAATTAGGGTTATTTTTCCTGTTTCTATCCACCAGCATAATGTCCTCATTCAATATATATTTCTTTTGTTGCATTATTACCACAGTTAGAGGGCCTTGTTGATTTCCTTGGCCATTATCCCCCCATTATTTCTATAGCCTAATGTATACCTCCCAACTTTTGAAGAAGGGAAAGAGGGACAAAGGCTGCGGCACGCGTAGCGGAAGAATTTAGGCCACACCCTGACCACACCCATTCCACAACTATTCACACCCATGTCCATGCCCCAATTGCACCCATTTAGCACTGCTGATCACACTGACTGGTACCGAGGGCAAAGTGGCTAGCATTATGCGTACAGTGGCTGGCATTATGGGCACACTGTTGGCACACTGACTGGTACTAAGGAAAAGCAAGAGAGAAAAAAGAAAACAGAGAGAGAAAGAAAGAAAGAACAAGAAAGAAAGAGAGAAAGATGGAAAGGAGAGAGAAAGAGGGGACAGAAAAAAGAACAGAGAGAGATAAAGAAAGAGAAATATAGAACAGAGAGAAAGAGGGGAAAGAAAGAGAACTGAGAGATAAAGAAAGAACAGAGAAAAAGAAAGGAAGAACAGAGAGAGAAAGAAAGAACAGAGTGAAAGAGAAAGAAAAAGGGGAAAGAGAGAACAGAGAAAGAAAGAGGGGAAGAAAGAAACAGAGAGAGAGAAAGAACAGAGAGAAAAGAAAGAGGAGACAGAAAAAAAGAACAGAGAGAGGAAAAAAAGAAATAGGGGAAAGAAAGAACAGAGAGGGAGAGATAAAGAGGGGAAATAAATACCAGAGAGAGAAAGAAAGAGAGAAAGAGAAAGAAAGAGAACAGAGAGAAAGAAAGAACATAGAGAAAGAAAGGATGAACAGAGAGAACGAACAGAGAGAGAAAGAAAGAAAGATGAGAGAGAAAGAAAGATTAGAGAGAGATATCGAAAGAGGGGAAAGAAAGAACAGAGCAAAAGAAAGATCAGAGAGAAAGAGAAAGAACAGAGAAAGAAAGAAAGAGAAAGAATAGAGAAAAAGAATGAGGGGACAGAAAAAAACAACAGATAGAGAGAAAGAAATATTAGAGAGAGAAAGATTAGAGAGAAAAAAGAGGGGAAAGAAAGAACAGAGAGAGAGAAAAAAAGTGAGAAAGAAAGAGGGGAAAGTAAGAAAGACCAGAGCAAAAGAAAGAACAAAGAGAAAGAGAAAAAAGAGGGGAAAGAGAGAACAGAGATAGAAAGAGAAAGAAAGAAAGAAAGAGGGGAAAGAAAGAAATAGAGAGAGAAAGAACAGAGAGAAAGAAAGAGGGGACAGAAAAAAAGAACACAGAGAGGGAAAAAGAAATAGGGGAAAGAAAGAGCAGAGAAGGACAGAGAAAGAAAGAGGGGAAAGAAAGACCAGAGAGAGAAAGAAAGAGAAAGAGAACAGAGAGAGAAAAAAAAAGAACAGAGTGAGAAAGAAAGAACAGAGAGAAAGAAAGGTAGAACAGAGAGAGAGAAAGAAAGATGAGAGAGAAAGAAAGATTTGAGAGAGAAAGAGGGGAAAGAAAGAGAAAGAAAGAACAGAGCAAAAGAAATAACAGAGAGAGAAAGAAAGAGGGGAAAGAAAGAGAGAGAAAGAAAGAGAGAAAGAATAGAGTGAAAGAATGAGGGGACAGATAAAATTAACAGAGAGACAGAAAGAAAGAAAGAAAAAATGAAAGAAAGAGGGGAAAGAAAGAACATAGAGAGAGAAAGAAAGAACAGAGAGAGAAAAAGAAAGAAAGAGACAACAGAGAGAAAGAGAAAGAAAGACTAGAGAGAGAATGGTTAGAGAGGGAAAGAAATAGGGGAAAGAAAGAAAAGAGAGAGAAACAAAAAGGGAAAGAAAGAAGGGAAAGAAAGAAAGAACAGAGAGAAAGAGGGGAGAGAAAGAGAACATAGAGAGAAAGAAAGAACGGAGAGAAAAAAGATAGAAAGAAAGAGGGGAAAGAAAGAACAGAGAGAGAAAGCAGGGAAAGAAAGAAAGAACAGAGAGAAGGAAAGAGGGGAAAGAAAGAACAGATAGAGAACAGAGAGAGAGAAAGAGAACAGAGAGAGAGAACAGAGAGAAAGAACAGAGAGAGAGGAAAGAAAGAAAGAACGAACGAAAGAGAACAGAGAGAAAGAAAGAACAGAGAGAGAGAGAAAGAAAGAACAGAGAGAGAGAAAGTAAGAACAGAGAGAGAAAGAAAGATTAGAGAAAGAAAGAAGGGAAAGAAAGAAAGAACAGAGCAAAAGAAAGAACAGAGAGAGAAAGGAAGAGGGGAAAGAAAGAAAGAAGAGAGAGAAAGAAACAGAGAGAGAAAGAAATAAAGATTCTATAAAGATACTATAGCAGCCTGGCTCACATTTTAGTGCTCACCTGAGCCTCCTGATGCAGGACCTATCATGATCCGCTCACATGGCTAACATCCACGAGTCCAAGGCAATCCTGCTGTCCGCGCTGTCGGAGGAGGACACAGTGATGGATCGGAAGTATTCCCTGAAGTGACTACATGGTTCCGTCACAATCTCCTCCCGAAATAACCTAATTTCCGGTCACCTTCCAGCACGTCATTTCCACTAGAATGTCGCGTGCAAATTTTAAAATGCTCCTCGGGGCTCTGCTGTGTACTCCTGTGTCCGCGGGAAAAGCAACCTCCCGGCCGGGGCAGTGGGGCAGACTCAAAATCGGGACTGTCCTGCTGGATCCGGGATGGTTGGGAGGTATAAATGCTCCCCACCATACATTTTGTACACATATGGCTCTGCACACCTCATACACACACGGCTCCGCTCCGTACACCTCACGCACACACGGCTCCACTCAGTACACACATGGCTCCACTCCATAAACCTCGTACACACGCAGTTCTGCTCCGTCCACCTTGTACACGTGGCCACACTCTGTACACCTTGTACACACATGGCTCCACTCCGTAAACCTTGTACACATGCAGCTTTGCTCCATACACCTCGTACACATGCGGTTCCACTCCTTACACCTCGTACACACGCGGCTCCACTCTGTACACCCAGTTCACACATGGCTCTTCTCCGCTCCGTACACACATGGCTCAGCTCCGTTCACTTCGTACACCCCGCACTCACGCAGCTCCGCTCTGTACACCTCGTACACACATGGCTCTGCTCCATGCATACGCGGCTCCACTCGGTACACCTCGTACACACACAGCTCGGCTCAGCTCTGTAAATACACGGCTCAGCTCTGTACACTTTGAACACACAAGGCTCCTTTCAATACACCTCGTACACACGCGGCTCCGCTCCATACACCTCGTACACACGCGGCTCCGATCTGTACAAACGCGGCTCCACTCCATACACACGGCTCTGTTCCGCACACCTCCTACACACGCGGCTCTGCTCCGTACACCCAATACACTTCATACGCATCTCTGCTCTATACACCTCGTACACACGTGGTTTTGCTTCGTACACCTCGTACACACATGGCTCCACTCTGTACACCTCGTACACACGTGGCTCCGCTCCGTACACACACGGCTCCGCTCCGTACACCTCGTACACATGCGGCTCCGCTCCATGCGCATCTCTGCTCTGTACACCTCGTACACAAGCGGCTTTGCTTCGTACACCTCGCACACATGCGGCTCCGTTCCGTACACACAGCTCCGCTCCATACACACACGGCTCCGCTCCGTACACCTCGTACACACATGGCTCTGCTCCATACACACACGGCTCCGCTCCATACACACACGGCTCTGCTCTATACACACATGGCTCTGCTTCATACACACACGGCTCCGCTCCATACACACACGGCTCCGCTCAGTACACCTCGTACACACATGGCTCCGCTCCATACACACACGGCTCCGCTCAGTACACCACGTACACACATGGCTCCGCTCCATACACACACGGCTCCGCTCAGTACACCTCGTACACACGGCTCCGCTCCATACACACACTGCTCCGCTCCGTACACACACGGCTCCGCTCCGTGCACACACGGCTCCACTCCATACACACACGGCTCCACTCCATACACACACGGCTCCACTCCATACATACACGGCTCCACTCCATACACCTTGTAAACCCCTTCTGACCCAACACAAACTTCCCTCATCAAGCACCATGACGACCAGCACAGCAGAGAGAGTCCTGCATACACTGAGGCTCCTGATCACCGCAGCCCCTCACAGCCTGCAATGATGTCGCTACGCTGTAGTTCTCTTCTCTGTGTGCACAGGACCTGTGATGAGGTCACAGGAGGAGAGGAGTCAGGAGTCACATGATGATCATGTGACTCCTGACTCCTCCCCTCCTGTGACCTCATCACAGGTCCTGTGCGCACAAAAGAGAACTACAGCCTAGTGCCCTCATTGCAGGCTGTGAGTGGCTGTGGTGGGTCTCTGGGAGGGCAAGGATAGGGTGCATGGGGTGGGCGTGCAGCTTATCTCCCTGCAGTGCGGGAAAAATAGTGTCCCGGGTTGGACAGCGGGTGGGCGGAGCAAAAACGGGACTGTCCCGCGGAATCCAGGACGGATGGGAGCTATGCCTAATGATCTTTATATATGTGGCTATTCCCCCTTCATGCACATTCCTGCTATCATACGGGTTCATCATGTTCTTTTGACAACGCTCAGTGATATTACTGATTGTACATGCGCCTGCATATCATGCAGGTTTCACAAGCACTACGCTCTGGTGACCCTGCCTCACTGCGCCTGCATTGCCCTCTGACCGGTGTCATTAACTTTTATTCATGTCACGCTCGTTTGCTGTGCAATTTTCTCTTGCCAGCATTATCTCTGTGGCTGGGTGTTTTCTGCGCAGGTGCCACTCTCTCCTTGCTATTACAACCTTACAGTAACGCTGCTGTTTTCTGCCTGCCCCTCACTGTGGAGCCTTATCTTCTGGATCCCGTGTTTATGTTATACTGTGCAGGCGTCACTTTATGGTCTGTCCACTGATGCCGTTGTGTGTGCCTGTTTTCACACACCATTGCCCCCCCCTTTTTTATTTCCTGCATTGGTCTCATTACACCTGCACTGACTCATGTTAACTACCCCTTTTTTCTCCAGTGACCTCCATCTGCGCCTGCATTTATCCTGGCCAGGATAACCTCTCTGGTATGTACCGCTAAGAGTTGCTTTTTACATACATCATCAAAATAGCAAAAGGAAGCCAAATCCAAATAATAAATAAAATATAATCTTTATTGAAATATGATTAAAAAGTCACATGAAAGTCAATAGTAATGTTAAAATAAGGGTACTGCACAAAAAACACCACAGCAGGAGGTAAATATATGAAAATACTACTAATGTTACCAACATAATTCAGTTTAAATGCAGAAAGAAGTAAGATGCGAGCTCATTTAGACCATTATTGCTATATGCTTAGATAAAGGTAGTTATGACCGTGCAAATAACCATAGACAAAGAACATCAATGAGCCAGTATGAGCCTGTGCAAAAAGTGGCAATATGACATCTTTGAAAGCAAGAATGTGTGAGAGGAGGAAATGAGCCGGCTTAGATTACCTCAGGCGGTGGGCAGGTTGCTTTTTACATACATGCCTGGCTGTGGGTTCAGCTGTCTCAGCCACTGATCTGCCTGCTCTTTCAGAGACGTTCACAACTCTTCAGCATTGTGGAGTTTGTCACGGAAGCATATTAGCTTAATCACAGCCTTTTCCTTTGATTTGGCAGTGCTGCAGTGTTTCCAGCTTGTGACTGATGTGCTACCTTTTGTAGCTGGAGGCTGAAGAGGAGGTGAAGGAGGAGGTGCAGGAGCTGTACACTATGGAGGCAACCCAGATTGACGTAGGGCACGCAATACTCGGTGTTTGGGGGGACGGGCACCATACCAACCCAGTATACCCTCAGTGAGATGTACCGCCCCTGACCACATGCACTTGTCCACGTGTTTGTGGTTAGGTGGACTTTCCAAGTAACAGCAATGAGTAGGGCATGAGTAATGTTGTGGGACACGTGCCTGTGTAATGGCGGGACAGCTCACTGGTACAAATATTCCCACATGTTCGTGGCCTCAGGGTGATCCTCGACTCTGCCCTCTCCTTCAAACTACATATCAAAGCCCTTGCCTCCTCCTGTCCCACAGGCAAAATGTTTGCCAGCCCATACACTAAGTGTATGGGCATTCAAGTCTAGGAGACCAGCTACTAGAAATTGGGTCTATTTTTTAATCAGGCCTTCCTCCAAGTCTCATCATCCACCGCCACTAGATCAAAAGGGTTTACGTGTTCCGTGCAGCTACAGCCAGTGTTGAATTATTAACAAGGGTGGGTAGTTATACTGTGCGTAAAAAATACTTGTTCTGAAAAAGGTTGAGGTGTACCCCACAGGGAAAATGTTTGCCAGCCCATAAACTAAGTGTATGGACATTCCAAGTCTAGGAGACCCGCTCCTAGAAATTGGGCCTATTTCCTCCAAGTCTCATCATCCACCGCCACTAGATCAAAAGGGTTTATTTGTTCCATGCAGCTACAGCCAGTGTCGAATTATTAAAAAGGGTGGGTGATTATGCTCTTTGTAAAATATTTGTTCCGAAAAAGGTTGAAGTGTACCCCACAGGGGAAATTGACAGCCTATACACTTAGTGTATGGGCATTCCAAGTCTTAGAGACCCGCTCCTTTAAATTGGACATAGTTTATAATCAGGCTTTCCTCCACGTCTCATCATCCGCCGCCAATAGATCACCAGTGTTGGTGTGTTCCGTGCTGCTACAGTCAGTGTTGAAATCCTAACAAGGGTGGGGGTTTTTGCTGGGCGTTAAATACTTGTTATGGAAAAGGTTGAGATGTACCCCACAGGGGAAAATGTCAGCCCAATACATTGCTGTATGGCCATTACAAGTTTACGAGACCTGCTCCTTTTTAATGGGACATTTTTTTTCTTAAGAGGCCCTCCTCCATGTTTCTTCCAAGGGGAGATTGGGGTTATTGGGGTGCATATGACTTGGTAGCAGGGCAGGCCTTGCAGTCAATGCATAAGAAAAGAGTATGAGATTACAAAATGAATAATGTGAAGTGGATTTTCCTGTGCCCATCCAATACCTGGGCTCAAAGGCATATTGGGGTGAAGATGACTTGGCAGCAGGGCAGGCCTTGCTGTCAATGCATAAGAAAAGAGTATGGTAGTACAAAATGAATAATGTGAAGTGGATTTTCCTGTGCCCATCCAGTATGTGGGCTCAAAGGCATATTGGGGTGGAGATGACTTGGCAGCAGGACAGGCCTTGCTGTCAATGCATAAGAAAAGAGTATGGGAGTACAAAATGAATAATGAGAAGTGGATTTTCATGTGCCTATCCAGTATGTGGGTTCAAAGGCTGATTGGGGTGCATATGACTTGGTAGCAGGGCAGGCCTTGCAGTTGACTCGCCCGGAGCGGGGCACTCTGGCCTCTGGGCAGCATTAGATTCAGGAGGTCATGGGGGTGGTGGCCGTGCATGATGCCTGTGCTCCATGGACAATGAAATGGGAGTTGAAAAATAAAGTAAAAATAGAAGAAGTTTGGAAAAGAGTACGTGACGCCAGTTGGAGTGTAGCCGGCACTGCAGCTGATCCCTGGGGGAGTAGATGGTGATAGCAGTGCAGATGTTTAACCCCCTCCAACCAGGGCTGACCCCCAGAGATTGGGATGAAAGTAGAAGGCACAGAGTAATAAGGCAGGAGACATGGAAAGTCACTTTACAATTTACTGAAGTTCAGGTGCAGTTCAGAGGAGATATTACAACTCTCACCAGGATTACAGTCTGCTCTGCAGAATGGGAGTTATCCTTCTCTCTGCTGTGACACGGTGTAAGCTTCCTGCTATTCTGATCCCTTCTGGGACCAAGGCTTACCGGAGTTGGAACTTCCAGTACAGCCACTACTCACTGTGTTTTCCTCCTCTGGCAACTTGCAGCTTGGATCCTGTGTGAAGCTCAAGTTACTTCTTGCACAATCCTTCACTGATCCTAGTTTGCTGCAGTCTTCCCAGGGAAAACACTCTGCTGTTGGTTGTATAAACCCACACAGTCTCTCAGCTTACCACCCTGTTCTGAAAGCATGGATGGCCTAGGTGCTGACTCCCTGATTCTTCTTAGCTTTACTCCTGGAGGGAGCACATGTTATGGCTTCCAGGAGCGTTCTCCATTTTCCTCCACCGTCTTCTTCACTGAAAACAACAACTTGACTCCTCCCCCTCCCAGTTAGGTTATGTCTGCAAAGCTCTAAGCATCAGACAAGTATGGGAGTGAGGTAAATTGTGTGTGTTTTGTGGTCTCTAGCAGAGAAAGCATAATTCCCATTGCTCACAAAACACATACAAAACAGTACATATTTAACCCTTTTGTGGCGGTAAAGAGGCAGGGCACCACACAGTCAATGCATAAGAAAACAGAATGGGAGTACAAAATGAATAATGTGAAGTGGATTTTCCAGTGGCCATCCAGTACATGGCTTGAAAAGCTTATTGGGGTGCTTGGAACTTTGGGGCAAGCCAGGCCTTGCATTCAATGCAACATTTTTTCTGGAAGTCCTCCTGTACCTCTCATGAAAGGGGTATTGTGGTGTGTTGTAATTCTTGGCAGCCCATCCACTCAATGCATAGGCAATAAGAGTTTAGGATACCCACTGTTTAATAATGGCCCTCTAAGAAGATTAATGCCACCTGATACTTCGGTAAAAATAAGCTCCGTGACTTTAAGAGTCCCTCCTTCATAAATGAAACTAAGATGTGTCTGCTTAAGTGTCACACACCACATGACCAGCTAGAGTTGTAAAATGTTACAGTGAAATTTCCCAGTGAATGCATTTGTATTGGTTGAAAGCAATGTTAAAGTTGAAAAATGCTTCAAAAACGCTGCGTCTGAACATAGCCCAAGTGGTGGAGGAACATTTTGGTCTGGGGTTAATTATTTTGCCTTATATACAAGTCATTAACCTGGAAAGGATTTACCAGTTTAATGACTTGTTAATTTCCCAGTAAAATCCGTTTTGGTTTCGTTTAGGTATGTTTTTTGGTGCATCGGTAAAAATGGCATGAAACTCTGACAACATTGTTTAAAGCTCAAAAATGCTTCCAGGGGCAATCCCCATGACGACCCCGTGTCATTTGAGCAGTGTTTCCATCATTTTCAGACGTTTTTAGACCTTAAAAGGACCACTGGGGGGGATCGCGGTAAAAATGCTCGGGTCTCCCATAGACTTATATTGGGCTCATTGTTCTGTCCAAGTACCCGAGTTTTCCAATTTGCTCGACCCGAACAATGAGCACCCGAGCATTTTAGTGCTCGCCCATCACTAATGTCGATAACTACTCTGTTAAAAACAGATCTACTGTATTCCAAGGCTTTACACGGGGTATGAATTTTTAGATGTAAAAATAAAGATAAAAGAAGGGATAATTAATACAGAAACATTTAAAAAGCTGATAGCTAGAAATATGCTATTACATTATAAGAGTGCACATCCAGGGCACACAAATAAATGCTTACCATACAACCAATATACAGTTGTGCTCAAAAGTTTACATATTCCTGCAGAATTTTTGCTTTCTTGGCCTTTTTGCAGAGAATTTGAATGATATCACCCAAACATTTTCTCTACTCATGGTTAGTGGTTGGATGAAGCCATTTATTGTTAAACTACTGTGTTTTCTCTTTGTAAATCATAATGATAACCCTAAACATCCAATGTTGAGCTGTGAAAATAATAAAATCACATAACAAAAATTATATTTTAAAAATTTTGCAACAGGAGAAATTGCACCATACAGTTTGCTGTGCAATTTCTCCTGAGTGTGTCAATACCCCATATGAGGGAGAAAACTAGTGTTTGGGCACACGGCAGG
Source organism: Dendrobates tinctorius (assembly GCF_039654945.1). Taxonomy (NCBI): domain Eukaryota; kingdom Metazoa; phylum Chordata; class Amphibia; order Anura; family Dendrobatidae; genus Dendrobates; species Dendrobates tinctorius. Next base: position 16,406,647 of record NW_027361766.1, on the reverse strand, counting down.
GCTCAGAAGGGAAGGAAACCTCTTATATGTGAACTCATTTTGCAAACTACACTCCCCAATTAATTCATCTAGTGGTGCAGTGATCATATTGACACCACATGTGGGTCGCCAAATTTTATACCACTGAGCGGTGAAGAAAGAATAATTACATTTTTACCACTAACATGCTGTTTTAGACCAAAGTTTTTAATTTTTCTAAGGGCTAAAAGGAATTTTTTGTACAACAAACTGAGGGCCATTGTTTCCTGAGTGCAACAATACCCTACATGTAATCAGGAAATATTTTTTAGGTACAGTGCAAAGCTCAGAAGGCAAGGAGCGACAAATTTTACTGTTATGGTTTGCTGGTGCCATGACCCATTGGGAGAGCCCATGAGGTGCCAGAACAGCAGAGCTCCCCATAAGTGACCCCATTTTACAAATGAGACCTCTCAATGAATTCATCTAGAGTTGCAGTGATCATATTGACACCAAGGGTGTGTCACAGTATTTTATACCTTTGGGCAGTGAGGAAACATAACTGTATTTTTACCACCAAAATTTTGTTTTAGTCCCAGATTTTACATTTTCACACAAGAAGTGGTTAAAAATGGCACCAAAATTTGTCCCACAATTTCTATTGAACATGGCAATACCTCATATGTGACTGTACAGTAGTACTTAGCCATATGGAGAGACTCAGGAGGGATGGAGCGCTATTTGTCTCACAATTTCTATTGAACATGGCAATACCTCATATGTGGCTGTACAGTACTGCTTAGGCCTCGTTCACACTTCCGTTTTTGTTAGTGTCCGTCAACATCCTCAAAGATTTCTAAACGGAGCTTGCAACGTTTTTTTTGCCAGCGGATCCTCCAGACACTGAATTAACCCCAAAATCTGTCTGGGTGCCGGACAAAAAAATATTCTCACTCTCTCTCATTCTCTCTCTTTCTTTCTCTCTCTCTCTCTCTCATTCTCTCTCTCTCTCTCTCTCCTTCCCGGCCGGCCAGCAGTTCCTTTAAATTTCCCCATTTTCAGGATCCGTCTAAAAACGGATCCTGTGCCATCCGTTCACATCAGTTCAGAACGGATCCGCTTCTCTGCCTTTTTGGCGGATTGTAACTGATGCAAATAACTGAAATGTGAAAGAGGCCTTAGCCATATGAAGAGACTCGGGAGGAATGGAGCGCTACTTGCCTCCTGGAACCAATATTTTTCTAGAATAGTTTACGGACTCCATATACAGAGCTCCTAATTTCTAGAAGAGCAGAATCCCCCCTCAAGTGACCCCATTTTGGAAACTATACCCCTTGGGGAATTTATCTACAGGTGTAGTGACGATTTTGACTCCATGGGTATTTTACAGAAACAAGCAGCAATATTGTTGCAAAGTGAAAATTGCAACTGCCGTTGTAGTGACTAGTACTAGATTAGGCAACTTTATTCTTTGGGTCGGTGTGATTACAGCAATCCCAGATTTATATCTTGTTATTATGCTTGGCTGCTGTCACACAATAAAAGACGCTTTTTATTGCAAAAAAATGTTTTTTGCATCACCATATTTTGAGAGCTCTAATTTTTTCATATTTTGGCCCACAGAGTCATGTTATGACTTGTTTTTTGCAGGACGAGTTGACATTTTTATTGGTACCATTTTCGGGCACATTCCATATTTTGATCGCTTTCTATTCCAATTTTTGGGAGACAGAATGAACCAAAAAAAGCAATTCAGGATTTTTTTTGGGGGGTAGCTGGGTTTATACTTTTTCATGTGTGGTAAAATTTATAAAGCGGTTTTAGTCTTCGGGTCAGTGTGATTACGGAGATAACTCATTTATATAGTTTTTTTATGATTTGATGCTTTTACACAATAAAAACTATTTTATAGACAAAATAGTTATTTTTGCATCACTTTATTCTGAGAGCTTTTTTTAAAAGTTTTTTTGCTGATGGAGCTATATGGTGACTTGTTTTTTGTGGGACAAGATGATGTTTTCAGCAGTACCAATTTTATTTATATCAGTCTTTCTGTTCTCGTTTTATTCCATATTTGTTTGGCAGTATGATGATAAAGCATTGTTTTTTATTTATTTTTTATGGTGTTCACTAAAGGGGTTAACTAATGGGACAGTTTTATATGTAGGGTCATTGTGGACGCTGCGATACCAAATATGTGTACTTTTATTATTTATATTTTTTTCATTCAAATATTAATTTATAGATACAATATTTTTTGATTTTTTTTAGTTTGATTTTTTATTTTGATTTTTAAATATTTTTACAATTATTTAAAACATGTTTTATCCTAACTTTTTACTTAGATCCACTATGGGACAATCATTTTTTGCAGGCTGACCACTTCTACAGCATGGGGATGCAGCATCATCCCCATGCTGTTGAAACTGCACTGACATTTGGAAGTCGCCTTGCTACACTTGTAAGGAGAGCTAGAACAACATGGGAAGGGAAGCAAAAGACCAGAAAAAGCCATACACCTGACAAATGCTATTGAGAACTCTGCTATTAGAAGTGGAAAGGAAGAACAAAGACAAAAGAATCTAATTAATAAAAATATTGGAGAAAGAGAAAGCAATCACAAAATAAAATGTTTCTATACTAATGCACAAAGCATGGGCAACAAACAAGGAGAATTGGAACTACTAAAACAGGAAAAGAAATATGATGTCATTGAAATCACAAACTTGGTGGGACAATACACATGATTGGAATACAAGACTAGAAGGATACAACTTATTTGCCAGAAACTGACTTGATAAACGAGGAGGAGGTGTCGCATTGTATGTTAGAAACGCGTATATCTGCACAGAGATTTAAGCTTCAGAGACTGGGAGTTCTGTGGAAACTGTTTGGGTAAGAATACAAGGACAGAACAATGGAAAGGACACCATTGTAGGCATTTACTACAGGCCGCCTGTGCAAGCTGAAGATATGGATGAACTCTTTATGCATCAAATGGCCAAGTTCTCCAAAAAATATGACACAGTTGTCATGGGAGATTTCAACTATCCAGACATTTGTTGGGAATCTCTCTCAGGCAAAACTAACAGGTCAAGGAAATTCTTATCCTCTCTTGCTGACAACTTTATCTTCCAAAAGGTAGGGGAGAAAACAAGGGGAACTGCTACCTTGGATCTAATCCTTATAAACAGGGAGCAATTGGTTGAGGAGGTAAAAGTGGCTGGGACCCTAGGAGGTAGCGACCATGCTATTTTAGAATTTTGGATAACTAGAGGAGGAAGACCTGTGAAGACTCAGACATCAAGGTTAGATTTCAGAAAGGCAGATTTTAAGGGATTCAGAAAGAGAATTGGAGGGATCCAATGGCTGGATATCCTTAAAGACAAAAATGTCCAGGAAGGATGGGAAATCTTGAAAAATGAAATTCTCAAAGCAAAATTGTTAACAATTCTGAAAAGAGGGAAGAATAGGAAGCAATTAAGGAAACCAGGATGGATGAACACAGAACTTAAGCACATGCTAAAAAGGAAGAAAAAAATGTTTATAAAATGGAAAGAGGGAGGCATATCTAAAGAAGAATATAATGCTGTCTGCAGAACCTCCAGGGCACAAATCGGTTTATCTAAAGTTGACAATGAATTGAGGCTTGCAAGAGATGTCAAAAGCAATAATAAAGGATTTTGGGGATATGTCAAAAGTAAAAGAAAAGTCAAAGATGCTACAGGATTTTTACAGGATGAAAATGATGAAATGGTAAGACAGGATGTTGAGAAGGACGAACTTTTAAATTCCTATTTTGCATCTGTTTTCTCTCAGAAAGGAAATGTAACATAATCTGTTCTTCACTATCCTATTAAGGGAATAGAAGAATACAGGATATCTATAAACAGAAAGATAGTGAGGAAACACTTAGCTAACCTAAATGAATTCAAGTCTCCAGGTCCAGATGAATTACACCCCAGAGAACTGAAGGAGATAGCAGAAGAAATTTTTGAACCCCTCTCCATAATCGTTGAAAATTCTTGGAGAACAGGAGAAGTCCCAGAAGACTGGAGAAGAGCAAATGTTGTTCCTATCTTCAAAAAGGGGAAGAAGGTGGACCCAGGCAACTATAGGCCGGTGAGTCTGACTTCTATACCAGGAAAGATCTTTGAACAAATTATTAAACAACATGTATGTCAGTACCTGGATAAGAATGAAGTGATTAAACAGAGTCAGCATGGGTTTGTAACTAATAAGTCATGTCAGACTAACTTAATTTCCTTCTATGATGGAATCACTGATTGGGTGGATGAAGGAAATGCTGTAGATATAGTATATCTTGACTTCAGCAAAGCATTTGACAAAGTATCTCATACAATCCTTATTGAAAAAATGACTAAGTATGGAATGGACAAGGCAACTGTTAGGTGGATTCATAACTGGCTTAGTGATCGGACCCAAAGAGTGGTTGTAAATGGCTGCACATCCAGTTGGAAGAATGTCTCAAGTGGGGTACCACAGGGCTCTGTCCTGGGCCCTGTATTGTTCAACATCTTTATCAATGATTTAGATGAAGGAATTGAGGGTAAACTGATTAAATTTGCTGATGACACAAAGCTAGGAGGGATAGCTAATACTAGAGAAGAGAGAGAGGATTCAAAAAGATATAAATAAACTGGAGAAGTGGGCAGCAACTAACAGAATGGTTTTTAACAGGGAAAAATGCAAAGTAGTACATCTGGGCAATAAAAATGAAAAAAGCATATACAGAATGGGAGGAATAGGCCTAAGCAACAGCACATGAGAAAAAGACCAGGGGAAGAGTCTTGAGGAGATCATTTGCATATTCCCAGTGCCTTCTGGGATAAGTGAAGAGTCTCCGCGAGCTCAACGATCACTGGGTTTTGGTGGTTGCAGCTGAAAAGAGGAAATCGGAAAACCAGGGGAAGAGTCTTGAGGAGATCATTTGCATATTCCCAGTGCCTTCTGGGATAAGTGAAGAGTCTCCGCGAGCTCAACGATCACTGGGTTTTGGTGGTTGCAGCTGAAAAGAGGAAATCGGAAAACCAGGGGAAGAGTCTTGAGGAGATCATTTGCATATTCCCAGTGCCTTCTGGGATAAGTGAAGAGTCTCCGCGAGCTCAACGATCACTGGGTTTTGGTGGTTGCAGCTGAAAAGAGGAAATCGGAAAACCAGGGGAAGAGTCTTGAGGAGATCATTTGCATATTCCCAGTGCCTTCTGGGATAAGTGAAGAGTCTCCGCGAGCTCAACGATCACTGGGTTTTGGTGGTTGCAGCTGAAAAGAGGAAATCGGAAAACCAGGGGAAGAGTCTTGAGGAGATCATTTGCATATTCCCAGTGCCTTCTGGGATAAGTGAAGAGTCTCCGCGAGCTCAACGATCACTGGGTTTTGGTGGTTGCAGCTGAAAAGAGGAAATCGGAAAAACCGCGCGAAATTTGGCTCATCTTTCATCGTTTTTAAGAAATCTCAAGATGGAAGAGGCCAGGAGCCATTTGGTGAGCTGCATTTCTTGCTACATGTTCACAGATTTACCAGTGGAAAAGCCAAACTTCACATGCCACAAATGCAAGCTTGTGTCCCTGTTGGAGGAAAAGTTGCAAAATCTCGAAGAGAGGTTAGCTACATTGAAGATCATTAAGGAAGGTGAAGAGTTCTTGGACAGAGCAGAATTATCTCTTCATGTTACAGAAAGAGAAGAAATTCGAAGTGCACCTGAAGAAACAGAGGAATGGAGACATGTGACCCAGAGAAGCAGGAGGATCAGGAGGCAGTCAGCACCCATACTGCTCAGAAACCAGTACCAGGCTCTCACGCAGGAAAACGATGAAGAAATACATCAGGATAAGACTTTGCCAACAAACAGCAACCTTGTACGCCCTCAGAGTCCTCCTGGATGGAGAAAGAAAAATGTTGTGAAGAAGAAACGGAGAGTGGTGGTCATGGGGGATTCCCTGCTGAGAGGAACAGAGGCCGCTATCTGCAGACCGGATATAACTACAAGAGAAATGTGCTGTCTTCCAGGTGCAAAAATTAAAGATGTGTCTGACAGGATATCAGGACTCTTCAGACCTACAGATGACTACCCATTCCTGCTACTACATGTGGGGACAAATGACACCGCAAGAAACGACCTGGAAATCATCTGCAGAGACTTTGAAGACTTAGGCAAGAAAGTGAAAGAACTGGGAGCGCAGGTGGTCTTCTCTTCCATCCTCCCAGTGGATGGCCATGGAACAAGGAGGTGGAATAAGATTCTGCAGGTGAACAACTGGCTACGTCGATGGTGCCGTCAGCAACGATTTGGATTTCTGGATCACGGAGTGAACTACTTATACGATGGACTACTTGCTAGAGATGGGGTGCACCTTACGAAGACTGGAAAGCATGTATTTGGAAGTCGCCTTGCTACACTTGTAAGGAGAGCTTTAAACTAGAACAACATGGGAAGGGAAGCAAAAGACCAGAAAAAGCCATACACCTGACAAATGCTATTGAGAACTCTGCTATTAGAAGTGGAAAGGAAGAACAAAGACGAAAGAATCTAATTAATAAAAATATTGGAGAAAGAGAAACCAATCACAAACTAAAATGTTTCTCTACTAATGCACAAAGCATGGGCAACAAACAAGGAGAATTGGAACTACTAACACAGGAAAAGAAATATGATGTAATTGGAATCACTGAAACTTGGTGGGACAATACACATGATTGGAATACAAGACTAGAAGGATACAACTTATTTGCAAGAAACAGACTTGATAAACGAGGAGGGGGTGTCGCATTGTATGTTCGAAACGCGTATATCTGCACAGAGATTGAAGCTTCAGAGACTGGGAGTTCTGTGGAAACTGTTTGGGTAAGAATACAAGGACAGAACAATGGAAAGGACACCATTGTAGGCATTTACTACAGGCCGCCTGTGCAAGCCGAAGATATAGATGAACTCTTTATGCATCAGATGGCCAAGTTCTCCAAAAAATATGACATAGTTGTCATGGGAGATTTCAACTATCCAGACATTTGTTGGGAATCTCTCTCAGGCAAAACTAACAGGTCAAGGAAATTCTTATCCTCTCTTGCTGACAACTTTATCTTCCAAAAGGTAAGGGAGAAAACAAGGGGAACTGCTACCTTGGATCTAATCCTTATAAACAGGGAGGAAATGGTTGAGGAGGTAAAAGTGGCTGGGACCCTAGGAGGTAGCGACCATGCTATTTTAGAATTTTGGATAACTAGAGGTGGAAGACCTGTGAAGACTCAGACGTCAAGGTTAGATTTCAGAAAGGCAGATTTTAAGGGATTCAGAAAGAGAATTGGAGGGATCCAATGGCTGGATATCCTTAAAGACAAAAATGTCCAGGAAGGATGGGAAATCTTGAAAAATGAAATTCTCAAAGCACAGTTGTTAAGAATTCCGAAAAGAGGGAAGAATAGGAAGCATTTAAGGAAACCAGGATGGATGAACACAGAACTTAAGCACATGCTAAAAAGGAAGAAAAAAATGTTTATAAAATGGAAAGAGGGAGGCATATCTAAAGAAGAATATAATGCTGTCTGCAGAACCTGCAGGGCACAAATCAGATTATCTAAAGCTGAAAATGAACTGAGGCTTGCAAGAGATGTCAAAAGCAATAATAAAGGATTTTGGGGATATGTCAAAAGTAAAAGAAAAGTCAAAGATGCTATAGGATTTTTACAGGATGAAAATGATGAAATGGTAAGACAGGATGTTGAGAAGGCTGAACTTTTAAATTCCTATTTTGCATCTGTTTTCTCTCAGAAAGGAAATGCAACATCAACTGTTATTCACTGTCCTATTAAGGGAATAGAAGAATCCAGGATATCTATAAACAGAAAGATAGTGAGGAAACACTTAGCTAACCTAAATGAATTCAAGTCTCCAGGTCCAGATGAATTACACCCCAGAGTACTGAAGGAGATAGCAGAAGAAATTTTTGAACCCCTCTCCATAATCTTTGAAAATTCTTGGAGAACAGGAGAAGTGCCAGAAGACTGGAGAAGAGCAAATGTTGTTCCTATCTTCAAAAAGGGGAAGAAGGTGGACCCAGGCAACTATAGGCCGGTGAGTCTGACTTCTATACCAGGAAAGATCTTTGAACAAATTATTAAACAACATGTATGTCGATACCTGGATAAGAATGAAGTGATTAAACAGAGTCAGCATGGGTTTCTAACTAATAAGTCATGTCAGACTAACTTAATTTCCTTCTATGACGGTATCACTGATTGGGTGGATCAAGGAAATGCTGTAGATATAGTATATCTTGACTTCAGCAAAGCATTTGACAAAGTCTCTCATACAATCCTTATTGAAAAAATGACTAAGTATGGAATGGACAAGGCAACTGTTAGGTGGATTCATAACTGGCTTAGTGATCGGACCCAAAGAGTGGTCGTAAATGGCTGCACATCCAGTTGGAAGAATGTCTCAAGTGGGGTACCACAGGGCTCTGTCCTGGGCCCTGTATTGTTCAACATCTTTATCAACGATTTAGATGAAGGAATTGAGGGTAAACTGATTAAATTTGCTGATGACACAAAGCTAGGAGGGATAGCTAATACTAGAGAAGAGAGAGAGAGGATTCAAAAAGATTTAAATAAACTGGAGAAGTGGGCAGCAACTAACAGAATGGTTTTTAACAGGGAGAAATGCAAAGTACTACATCTGGGCAATAAAAATGAAAAAAGCATATATAGAATGGGAGGAATAGGGCTAAGTGACAGCACATGTGAAAAAGACTTGGGTATACTAATAGATCACAGACTGAATATGAGTCAACAGTGTGATGCAGCAGCAAAAAAGGCAAATGCAATTCTAGGATGTATTAACAGAAGCATACAGTCTAGATCACGTGAAGTCATTATTTCCCTCTACTCCTCTTTGGTCAGACCTCATCTGGAATATTGTGTCCAGTTTTGGGCACCACATTTTAAAAAAGACATCAACAAACTGGAGCAAGTTCAGAAAAGAGCGACCAGAATGGTGACCGGTCTGCAAACCCTGTCTTATGAGGAAAGGTTGCAGGATTTGGGAATGTTTAGTTTGCAAAAGAGAAGACTGAGAGGAGACTTAATAGCTGTCTACAAATATCTAAAGGGCTGTCACTTTGTAGAAGGATCAACTTTATTCTCATTTGCACAAGGAAAGACTAGAAGCAATGGGATGAAACTGAATGGGAAGAGACACAGATTAGATATTAGAAAAAACTTTTTGACAGTTAGAGTGATCAATGAGTGGAACAGGCTGCCACGAGAAGTGGTGAGTTCTCCTTCAATGGAAGTCTTCAAACAGAGGCTGGACAGACATCTGACTGGGATGATTTAGCGAATCCTGCTTTGAGCAGGGGGTTGGACCAGATGGCCCAGGAGGTCCCTTCCAACTCTACGATTCTATGATTCTATGATTCTATGATTCTATACTAATAGATCACAGACTGAATATGAGTCAACAGTGTGATGCAGCAGCAAAAAAGGCAAATGCAATTCTAGGATGTATTAACAGAAGCATACAGTCTAGATCACGTGAAGTCATTATTTCCCTCTACTCCTCTTTGGTCAGACCTCATCTGGAATATTGTGTCCAGTTTTGGGCACCACATTTTAAAAAAGACATCAACAAACTGGAGCAAGTTCAGAAAAGAGCGACCAGAATGGTGACCGGTCTGCAAACCCTGTCTTATGAGTAAAGGTTGCAGGTTTTGGGAATGTTTAGTTTGCAAAAGAGAAGACTGAGAGGAGACTTAATAGCTGTCTACAAATATCTAAAGGGCTGTCACATTGTAGAAGGATCAACTTTATTCTCATTTGCACAAGGAAAGACTAGAAGCAATGGGATGAAACTGAATGGGAGGAGACACAGATTAGATATTAGAAAAAACTTTTTTACTGAGTGATCAATGAGTGGAACAAGCTGCCACGAGAAGTGGTGAGTTCTCCCTCAATGGAAGTCTTCAAACAGAGGCTGGACAGACATCTGACTTGAATCATTTAGCGAATCCTGCTTTGAGCAGGGGGTTGGACCAGATGGCCCAGGAGGTCCCTTCCAACTCTACGATTCTATGATTCTATGACACAAAAACAGTGCATAATCAGCAAGTTTTCTAGCTCTGGTGACCCGGATGTATATTGGGTCACCATGGCAACGACTGACAATTCGGGGGTTAAAGTGCTGGTAGCAGTGGGTGACCGCCCCTGGCACTTTTTAGTGCTGGCTATCAGCTGTCAGAATCAGCTGACACCCAGCAGCGATCGGCTGCACACCCCCTGTGTGCGCAGACAATCACACAGACTTAATAATCCGTCCCGGGTCAGATAGACCAAGGTCACATGGATGGATTATTAAGTCTGATGTCAGAAAGGGGTTAAAAAGAAAGCAGATACACGTCAACTGACATAATGGACATGTAGAAGCATCAGTTAAGACGCAAAACGGCAGTAGTCCATTAATTCTCTTCCCCCTGCTATACTCTGCTATAACCTCTGTTTTTACCTGCTCGCTACCAAGAATGTTGTCCATGTGTACGGAATAAGGGACTCTTTTTATCGTCGTATATATCAGGTTTCGTCGTACTAAGGACAAAGTTCACAACAATATTTGAGGTCCATTTTCTTGTGTTAGCTTTGAGAAAATAAAAACTTTGGGGATAAAAGATTAATTTTGTGGAAAAAAATAGATGTTTTATTCTCACTGCTCTATATTATAAACATCTATGATGCAAATAGGGGTCCAAGGTGTTCACTACAAATCTAGATAAGTTCCTTGAGGGCTCTAGTTTCAAAAATAGGGTCACTTGGGAGGAGTTTCCACTGTTTAGGCACATCAGGGGCTCTCCAAGCGTGATATAGCTGCCATGCAGCCAAACAATGATTTTGCCCACATACGGGGTATCATCATACCCAGAAAAAAATCCACAACAATATTTGTAGTCTATTTTTCCTGTTACCCTTGTGAAAGTTAACAATTTGAGGCTAAAATGTCAATTTTTTATTTTCATTGCTCTATGTTGTACACTACTGTGAAGCACTTGGGGGTTCAAGGTGCTCACCACATATCTACATAAGTTCCTTGAGGGGTCTGGTTTCCAAATTGCGTTATGGGGGATTTCCACTGTTTAAGCACACCAGAAGCTCTCCAAACACGACATGACCTCATGCATCTGTGGCGCCCCCAGGAGTATGGTCGCCACAATGGCATTGCCTTCCTCCTAGGGAGTGTGATGTCATGCTTGGAAGCAATAAAGGGTCTCTCTGGCAGTTAACCACAGCACACAACACAGTTCCATTCCAGGTCAGCAGAGGGAGCTCTGAACCAAAACTGGGGAGAAGCTACTCTCTGAGGGCCAGGAAGGGAGAATTAGGAGTTCGTGTGAGGAGGGCAACGTGTGTGGACGTGAGGAGAAGAGCTGGGAGATTGAGCAGAGAGTTCAGGAACCCGATCTCCAAGGTTGTATGGATACTGATGTTCCTGCAACAGAAATCGGAGGAATAGGAAGCAGTAAATGCTCTATTCCCACATAAGACTCGGAGGCACAACAGCGACGTGTGAGCCAGAAGAGGAAGGCTACAGCTGTCTGCCATACGAGGGAGTTCTAAAGAGGATAAGCAAGTGGAACTTCAGTGTAACACAGTACTGCAAGTACCTAAAACTAAGCACTAGGAAGGAGACTACACACCCCATCTGCCTAGAGAGATTCCTAAGTTGCTTCCAGGCTAGCCAGCTCCTGTGCCATCTGTAATCTGAACCCTGGACTGCATTTGCCAAGCAAAGTAAAGGTAAAGAAAATGCACCTTTTTGTGTCCTTGCCTTCTTCCTGCAACCCCGTCAGCACTGCTACATCTCTGTGCCAAACACTACACCCTCTTCCTCAACACCTACCTTCTTCATATACTCTGCCCTAGGACTACAGCCCTGCCTGTGGAGGACTACGCCATCATTGCTGCACCACACCATCTGTCCCAGAGGATCTGTCTGCAGCGTCGGCTTAATGCCTTCATTGCCGAACACCACAGGTGGCATCACGAATCATTCACTCTTAAACTTTATTCCATCACTTCATCCATTTTACATGGGTGCCCAGGGCCACAGACCGGGTCACCGCTGCTGTGACATTCCCCTCTGAGACCGGCCCAGTACCGAGTACCCCACAGCCCTGGGAGGGTGACCCATTTTGGCGTCACAAACAGGATTTACGGAGCCCGGTGTCCCAGGGTCCTGTGTGCCAGAGACTGTGTTTTGTGCCATAGACTATTTGTACAATTGCTGCCATTACCCCGCTGCTTGGCGCGCGCGGGAAGCCGAAGGGACAGACCGTCGTGGGCGGAGCCAGCCGAAAAGCATGGAAAAAGTGAAGTGCCGCACGGGAAGAGGCGAGCGCGAGAGAAGTGAGGAGCAGAGGCCTGCAGTCCCAGCATCACTCGATCTTCCAGCCTGCACAGCGGCAGCCAGTAAGCTAGCGCAACCCAGGGCCTGGCCAAATGTTAACTGGGGGGGAAGAGAATGTCTGAAGCAAGAGCAGACGCAGCGGCGGATGCCACTGCAAACCCCACAGTGCCACAAGCTGCAGGGCCCAGCGCAGCTGCGGCTCCCATAGCGCCGCTGCATCTGTGGTGCCCCCAGAAGTATGGCCGCCACAGTGGCTTTGCCTTCCTCCAGGGAGGGTAATGCCAGGCTTGGAAGCAGTGAAGGGTCTCTCTCGCAGTTAACCTATACATGCAACACAATTCCACTCCAGGCCAGCAGGGGGGACTCTGAACCGGAATTGAGGGAAGGAGTGCTCTCTGAGGGCCAAGAGAGAGGAGTGGTCAGTTAGTGTGAGGAGGTCCACGTGTGCAGACGTGTGGAGAGAAACTGGACGTTGAGCTGAGGAAAGAGAGCTCCCTCCCAGTGAGAGCGCATGAACTGGAGCCTGGTCTCCACGGTTGTATGGATACTGACGGTCCTGCACCAGAAACCAGAGGAGTAGGAGGCTGTAAATGCCTTACTCTCATCTAAGACTTGGAGGCACAACAGCACGGAGTGAGCCAAGAGAGGAATACGGCTACAGCTTTCTACCATATGAGGAGTGCTAGTAGAAGAGAATTAGGAGGAACTTCAGTGTCACTCAGTACTAGGAGTACTTCATTCAAATAAGCGCTAGGAAGGAGACTGCACAGCCCTTCTGCTGAGAGAGAATCCTGAGCTGCTTCCAGGCTAGCCTGCTCCGGTACCATCTGTAATCAGGACCCTGGACTGCATATATCACGTAAAGGTAGAGAAACTGCACCCCGCTGTGTCTTTGTCTGCTTCCTACCCTTCCAGCACTGCTACATCCCTGTGCCAACCACATCTACACTGCCCTGGGATTACAGCTTCACTTGTGGGGAGCTTTTACATCTTTGCTGCACCATACTATCAGTCCCAGTGGATCTGCATGCAGCGTCTGCTTAACATCTCACTTGCCGAACACCACAGGTGTTGTCACGAACTATTCCATTAACTATAATCCACCATTTCCATTCCCCCATTACTTGGGCACCCAGGGCCACGGACCGGGTCACTGCTGCTGTGACACATTCCGTTGACACCGGCCAGGTACCGAGTACCCCACGGCCCTGGGAGGGTGACCCAACTTAGCGTCACGAACAGGATTACGGAGCCTGGTATCCCCGGGTCCTGTGTGCCATAGACTGTGTTTGTGTAAAAGACTGTGTGTGAAATTGGTGCCAATTGCCGCCATTGCCGCGCTGCTTGGCGCGCGTGGGAAGAAAAAGAGGCAGGCCTTCGTGGGCGGAGCCTGCCACAGAGCGCGAAGAAGTGAAGTGCCGCGTGGGAAGAGAGGACAGCGCACGAGAAGGGGAGGAGCTGAGGCCTACAGCCGGAGCTGAGGCCACCGGTAAGCTCACACAACCCCCGGCCCTGGCTAACGTTGACTAGGGGGGGAAGAGAATGTCTGTGCCAAGCAGCACTGCAGCGACGGACGCCGCCGCCAACTCTGCAGCGCCGCAAGGAGTAGCACCCGCCGCAGCGGTCCCCATAATGTCGCTGTCTATGCCCTACCTTCCGGGAGCGGCCTGGCTACCGCAGTACTCGGGTGAGTCACATACCCTGAGTGAATTTAAAGAGAGACTGTGCAGTTTGTTTAAAGTATACCCTCTGTCTGAAAGCCAGAAAGTGAACATCCTTATTGGACATAGTAGAAAAAGACAGCAGGATGGCACTCACCGTTCTCTTGAAATGATTCACTTTATTTCATATTAATAAAGCATAGGCAATGGCACGGGAGAAATGCAAAAAGACGGACGACAGCCGTTTCATGCACAATGCACTTCAACAGGTCCCATCCTGCTGTCTTTTTCTACTATGATATTTCATGTTTTTTCTTCACATGGATAGAGCACCCGTTCAGCAAGGGTTACAGGTGTCACACTGATGGTGGTTATAAGTGACTTTGCTGGTATTTCTTTCTCAGGGACAGTGCCGGATGTTTCTTTTTTCTTTGACTGACTATCCTTATTGGACAGCTAACGGGTGCAGCACAGAGAGAGGTGAAAGCCTGGCAGGACACTGACAAAGAGACTGTTAAAAAGATTCTAGCCAAGCTGAGAAGCACCTTTGACACTCGCCCTGCAGCTGAAATCAAGATGCGATTCTTTGGATGTAAGCAGAGAGCGCAAGACAGTATAAGGGACTATGCTCTTAACCTGCAGGAGGCACTGTGGGCAGTTAAGCAAGTTGATCCTGACAGTGTGAAGGAGGAAGATAAACTGTTAAAGGAGCAGTTCATTGAAGGACTCCTGTCCAGTACCCACAGAGGACAGTTGCGCATCATAACCCTGCAAAACCCTGATCTGGTCTTTGCTGATTTTAAGGACAGGGCTATTCGGGTCCTGCAGGAATCCACTGACAGCCGTCCAGCGCCCCCTAGGCGCCCAGCGATCACCTACCACCAGGAAGCATCAACTTTTCCTTCCATCCCTGTGGAGGCTGATGCACAGACTCTGGATAAAGATCCTACAGAAGAGCTGCGTCTTCAAGTCCAGGAGTTGACCAAAGGGATGGCTGCACTTACTAAAACCGTGCAGTCTCTGCAGGTGTCCTCCAAGGAGAAGATCCAGCTTGCTTCCAGTCCAGAGGATGTCCCGTGGCTCCGGAGGAGGAGAGCCCCGCCACTCAGAGGAAGGAACAATGATCCACTATGACCAGGACGGACGTCCCATCTGTTGTCGCTGCTACAAGGCAGGTCATCTTGCAAGATTTTGTCCTTTAAACGAGCAACCCCTGGGGCAGAGGGCCAACCCCCAGGAGTAGGATCACAAGGCCCAAGGAACTGGCGAGCCAAGCATGTTGGAGGGAGACCGATCCTTCCAGTGGTGATTGACGGCATCCCCATGAACGCTTTGCTGGACACTGGCTCCCAGGTGACCACCATGCCCTATATCCTCTGCAAGCGGTATTGGGCTGATTATGAACTCAGCCGTAGCTCAACTGATGAACTAACAGTAGTTGCCAGTAATGGTCAGTCTTTGCCGCATATAGGATGTACAGAAATTACTGTTAAAGTGGGGAGGGTGGAGCTAAAATCTTAAGGTCTGATAGTTGTGGATATTGATCAACGTGAATGCAATCCCATGATGACTCTTGGTACAAATGTAATTGAAAATTGTCTTTCCGAGGTTATTGTCTTGTTGCAACAGGTGTCTGAGACTGCTGGTTCCAGTGAACAACGAGTCCTGCAGAAGGAGATCAAGGCCCTGATGCAAAGACAGCAGGTAGAACTCTCTGGCGGAGAAATTGGTAGTGTCAGAGTGAGTGATGCTTTCCCCAGTGCAATACCCTCCAGATGTGAAATGTTGATTTGGTGTCGGGCAGCTATAGGTCTCAGAGGGAAGGATTACCAGGCATTGGTAGAGCCCATATATTCTGATAGCAGGCCCACTGTCCTGACTGCCAGAGGGGTGGTTGATGTACGTAAAGGGAGAGTACCTGTACGCCTTTTGAATTGTGGGGAGGAGGAGGCCACAATACCTTGGTACGCCACAGTTGCTAAGCTGCTCACTGTTAATAACAACTCATTGCAGGCAGCAGGGCCCTTGGTCTCATCCAGCCAGGTGGAGGACAATGGCTCTGTAAAGCAGATAGAGGAGTGGTGCCAGCAACTGCAGGTGGGGACTGACTCTACACCTTCATACCAGAAAAATAGGGTTTACAGAGTGACACAAGAATATGAGCGGGTATTCAGTAAACACCCACTAGATTTTGGGCAGGCAAAAGGGGTTCAACACCATATCCCCACTGGAGATCATCCACCCATTAAAGAAAGGTACCGGCCTACACCCCCAACACAATACCAATGTGCTAAAGGTATGTTGAGAGAGATGAAGGAAGCAGGGGTCATCAGAGACAGTTGTAGCCCCTGGGCAGCTCCAATAGTTTTAGTAAAGAAAAAGGAACCATGGTACCATGAGAATGTGTGTTGATTACAGGAAAATTAACAGCATTACACATAAAGATGCCTACCCATTACCCAGAATTGAAGAGTCATTAGCTGCACTTAAAACTGCTAACTATTTCTCCACCTTGGATCTCACTAGTGAGCATTGGCAGGTTCCCGTGGCAGAGGCAGACAAGGAGAAAACAGCATTTACCACTCCAATGGGTCTCTGTGAGTTCAACTATATGCCGTTCGGGCTCTGCACTGCCCCAGGAACATTTCAACGGCTGATCGAGTGCTGCCTGGGACACATGAACTTTGAGACAGTCCTGTTGTACCTTGATGATGTCATTGTTTTCTCCAAGACTTATGAAGATCATCTGGAGCACCTGGCTGAGGTGTTTGAAGCTTTGTCCAACTTTGGCCTGAAGGTGAAGCCTTCCAAATGCCACCTCCTGAAGCCCAAGGGACAGTAACTCGGTCATGTAGTGAGTGCAGAAGGTGTGGCACCAGATCCTGACAAAGTCACAGTCATCTGGGCCTGGTCGAAACCCAGCAACCTCCATGAAGTACGCCAATTCCTCGGGATGGTAAGCTATTACCGAAGGTTCATCAAAGGCTTCACTGAAATAGCCACTCCTATGCAGAATCTCCTGGTGGGACAGTCCAAGAAGGCCAAGCAGAAGAATTCCACATTTGAATGGACTGAGGAGCTGGAGAGGTCCTTCACCAGATTGAAGATGGCTCTCACAGGAGATGAAGTTCTAGCCTACCCAGATTATGACAAGCCCTTTGTGTTGT
The DNA here is from genome assembly GCF_039654945.1 of Dendrobates tinctorius. Lineage (NCBI taxonomy): Eukaryota > Metazoa > Chordata > Amphibia > Anura > Dendrobatidae > Dendrobates > Dendrobates tinctorius. The sequence continues at coordinate 16,389,449 of NW_027361766.1, read as the reverse complement.
ATACTGATGCCAGCAACGTGGGACTCGGAGCAGTACTGTTACAGGTACAGAATGGCAAAGAAAGAGTGATCTCCTACGCCAGTAGGAAGCTTCGCCCCACTGAAAGGAACCCAGATAACTATAGTTCCTTCAAGCTGGAGTTCCTCACCATAGTCTGGGCTGGGACTGAAAGATTCAAGCATTACCTAGCTTCAGCCAAGTTTACCATCTTCACGGACAACAACCCGTTGACTCACTTGGACACTGCAAAACTAGGTGCACTGGAGCAGCGATGGATGGCTCGGCTGTCTATCTATGAGTTTACCATCAAGTACCAGGCAGGGCACAAGAATGCCAATGCTGATGCGCTGTCCAGAATGCCGAACCTACCAGATGCAGGAGAAGACCCTGAGGCTCTAACAGAAATAGAGTTACCTCCCTTCCACCGGCCACTTGCGGCCCAACGTGCTCAAAGAGTGAGAAACAGGGGGTCTGGCTTGAAAGAGGTCACCCTAAATCCATTGCCCCATCATGACTGGGCAGAAATGCAGGATAGCGACCCCGCAGTCCGCCTGGTGAAGGAGCTACTGTCACAAGCTGACTCACGCCCAGAGTCGGATGCTCCTGAAGAAACTCAGCAATTGTGGAAGGAAAGAGGCTGGCTGTTCATCTATGAAGGAAAGCTTTGTTGGAGGAGTATCAATGCCCGCACTCATGAGCTGGTTTGGCAGATGATAGTCCCAAAGAGAGAGGCATCAATGGTCTTGGAAGCATACCACAATGGAGCTGGACACTTCGGATGGAAGAAGTTGGAAGCATTGCTCCGGGAGAGGTTCTACTGGGCTGGTATGAGGAAAGAAATTGAAAAGTGGTGCCAGGAGTGTGGACAATGTAACCTGCGCAGGAAGGATTGAAATAACCAGAGAGCTCCTCTACAGCCAATCATCACCAAACAGCCATTTGAGTTGATAGCCCTGGACCATGTGAAGCTGGTTCCAAGCCGGTCAGGCTGCATCTATGTTCTTACCATTGTGGACCACTACTCAAGATTCCTGGTAGTTGTGCCTGTCAAAGATCAAACAGCCAGGACAGCAGCCAGGGCATTCCAACAGCACTTTTGTAGACCACATGGATATCCTGAGCAAGTGCTTACAGATCAAGGTCCCGCCTTTGAGGCAGAAGTGTTCCAGGAATTCTGTAACTTGTATGGTTGTAAGAAGATCCGGACAACACCGTATCACCCACAGACCAATGGGCATGTATGAGAAGATGAACCAGGTAGTGATTGACCTACTGAAGACGTTGCCTTTGGAGGAAAGGAATCTGTGGCCAGAAAAGTTGCCAGATCTGGTAGACCTCTACAACCACATCCCTGTGAATTCCACCAACTGCACTCCAGCCTACCTAATGAGAGCAAGGCCTGGTAAACTGCCTATTGATTTGGACATGGGAGTCCTGACACCTGAAGTGACGTCACCAGATGCTGACTGGGACACAGAGAGGCAGCAACAGTACCGTAGAGTACAAGAGTGTGTGGAGAAGGGTCTAGCTCAGGCAAGACAAAAACAAGAGAGGAACTACAATCAGCATGCACCTGCAGTTCCCTTGTCACCAGGAGAACAAGTCCTCAAGAGAAAAAGAAGACTGCATAAGCTGGATGATCAATGGGAAGCTGAACCCTACACCATTCTACCCTCAAACTTTGACAATACCAAGGTGTGCCTTATTAGTAAAGATGGAGGAGAGACATCAACAGCAATATCAAGGGATCATTTGAAATTATGCCCTGATCAGTTAAAATAAAGAATGGAAGAACAAGATAACATCCAACCCATAGAAGAAGAAAAGGTCAGCACCATACCACAGGTGGCGTCACGAATCATTCACTCATAAACTTTATTCCATCAATTCATCCCTTTTACATGGGCGTCCAGGGCCACGGACCGGGTCACCGCTGCTGTGACATTCCCCTCTGAGACCGGCCCGATACCGAGTACCCCACAGCCCTGAGAGGGCGACCCACATTGATTCAATCCAATTTTGCGCTTAAAAAGTACCTTCTGAGCTATGCTGTGTGCCCTAACAGTGGTTTTCCCTCACATATGAAATATCAACGTACTCAGGAGAATATTTACAACAAATTTTGTGGTTCATTTTCTCCTGCTACCCTTGTGAAAATAACAAAATTGGGTCTACAATACATTTTTTTGTGATAAAAAAGATAAATGTTCAATTTTTACTTCCACGTTGCTTCAGTTCCTGTGAAGCACTTGAAGGGTTAATAAACTTCTTGAATGTGGTTTTGAGCACCCTGAAGGGTTCAGTTTTTATAATGCTGTCACTTTTGGGTATTTTCTATCATATAGATCCCTCAAAGTCACATCAAATGTGAAGTGGTCCCCAAAAAAATGGTTTTGTAAATTTTCTTCCAAAAATGAGAAATTGCTGTTCAACTTTTAACCCTTATAACTTCCTAACAAAACCATTGTGCTGATGTAAAGTAGACCTGTGGGAAATTTAATTTATTAACTATTTTGTGTGACTTAACTTAATGATTGATTTAAGGACATAAAGATAAAAATGTGAAAATTCCCAAATTTTCATTTTTTTTTCCACAAATAAATGCAAGTCATATCAAAGAAGTTTTACTACTGTCATGAAGTATAATATGTCTCAAATAATTATCAAAATCAATGGTATCCGTGGAAGCATTCCAGAGTTATCACCTCAAAGCGACACTGGTCGGAACTATAAAATTTGGCCTGGTCATGAAGGTGCAAACAGGCTTGGGGGGGATAAATGGGTTAAACATATGGATGAACACCCTGTGAGAAAAATTGGTCTTTCATTGACAAAATAATTCAAAAAGCCTTACATTGTTTTTCACAGTGCTATTGACCTCCAGCTACAAGTCATTTAGTTAAGTACAAAAATACTGTCCTTGTGATATAAACATGATAACGTCATAATATTTATAACAAAAATATGGGCACAGCAAAAATTTCATAATATTTCATCTATAACAGTCTTCAAATCTGCACTCTTACTTCTATAATACAGTCCCACTGAAGGATTATATATATATATATAGTGTATCTACATATTTTTTTTTCAATATTCTTTATAAATGTTTTTAAAGCAAATTTGGTTTAATGAATGATAGCTTATGAAAAGTTCACAATGAAGAAATGCTCGAAATGGCCAAACCGCTCATTAATTCTGATCACCTTTTTTAGTGTTGCTAAGAGACCTGAGAGTTGGCCTCTCGAAACATAATGGTTTTTTTTTTAAATAAAATTATGGTTGAACTAAAAGTCACTCCTAAAATAAGAGCCTGTCACATTCATTGGAGAGGTTTTATTATAGCAGAACAACTTTAGAACTGCATGTTCCATTTGCTGTTAAGTCATTATACTATTTGTACTAATCTTACTGATCTGACTGATCATTTTATAATAGGGAAGTCAATAACTCTAATAACACCAACCTAGCTATTATTAGAAAAGTACATGAAGCATCCTTTCAACTTAGACAACATACATTTCTTATTTGGCCCTCCAACCGAGATGTCACATGACATGCAGTGGGTGGCACTCCACATCATTGGTTTGTGCTTTTCCTGTATTACATTTAGGCACAGATCCTCATTAATTTCATCCTACCTGGTGCTTTGTCTTATAGCTTTTTTTTCTTTTCCATAGTAACAATATCCTAATAGGTGAAGGCAATTATTTTGAGCTAAGACAGGGTTGTAGTTAGTGGGAAAGGCTACTGGGGCATGGATACCAGGGAAAGAACCAACAAACCCACTTTGCCTTGGTCGGGGAATTTGGATATGGAGTAAGAGCAGCAAACCTAGGCCCCAATTTATCAAAGCTTTTATGCCAGAATTTTGGTATAAAAAGCTTTGGAAAGTCGAGTTTTGGCAGATCCAACAAAGTTGGTTGAGCTTGGGCAGCATGGGGTATGATTGGACATGGCAATCACTGCTTGTAGAATTCATTATGAGAGGAGGTGATCCTTAAACCAGTAATCTTACTCCAGTCCCTGAGGTGCACATGGAGGCACATGCCACTTCGTTACTTGCCTGATCCTCATTAATTTCAGCCTACCTGGGGCTTAGGTTATAGCTTATTTTTTTCCTTTCCATAGTAAGAATATCCTAGTAGACAATTGTTTCGCCCTAACACAGGGTTGTAGCTAGTGGGAAAAGGCTACTGGGGTATGGGTATTAGAGAGGGTGCCAACAAGCTCACATTGCCTTGGTCAGAAAATTTGGATATGGGGTAAGGGCATCAAACTTTGGCCTTCATTTATTAAAGCTTTTATCCCAGAATTGTGGTGTAAAATGCTTTGAAAAGTCGACAAAGTTGGCTGAGCTAATTCAGTAAGGGGGCATAATGAGGCGTAGAACCCTCCATTCGTCATATTCATAATAAGTGGTGGTGTTACACGACAAATCTTAATTTAGTTCCTAAGGAGCTCATTTCCTGTCTGATTCATTAAGAGGCATCTGTCTTTTAATGAATCAGGTGCCTCACACTTCCCCCCTCCCTATTGGGGCATTAATAATTGAGTTGCGTGAAAAAAATTGTAATCATAACTTTGTAAATATTTTCAACTAAGGCATGGTTGGGGCTAGGGAGGAGGAATACCCGGGCATGGGTATCAGGGAGGGAGTCAACAAGCCCACATTGCCTTGGTCATGGTATTTGAATATGTGGCAAAGGCAGCACACGCAATCTTTGCATTGGGTAAAAAAAATTCATAGGTATAGCTCTGTAGCTTTTTTTTGATAAAGCAGGGTTGTAGCTATGGGGGAGGGTTACTGGAGCATGAGTACCAGGAAGGGTATCAACAATCCACCACTCACCATTGCCCTGGCCATAGTATATAGATACAGGGCTAAGGAACCAAACTGAACTTAAATGTTATTTATGACCATGTCTAAAGGTTTCACATTGCATAGCTGTTGGTCAAATGATCATTTGCTCCAGCATGTAGATGACCCAAAAAGTGATGCTAATGATGGCAAGCCATCTTAGTAGCCATTTCTAAACTGTGCAAAAGTGTGCAGAGGTCCTTCATCTGTGCCCATTCAGCAGGCGTGATTTGCACTATGTCTGTAATGCTCTGGCCCAGGCTATGCCAAAATAAATACTGCACCAGTTGCTGGTACAGTCGCTGCAACATGTGCAGAGTGGAATTCCATTGTGCTGGTACATTGCATATCAAATGGTTAACCTGTAGGCTTAAAATCCTCTCTACAAGTTCTTGTGGACTTGTGGAGCAGCTCCTTGCTGCGTCCCCCCACAGCCACCAGAGTCACCAAGTACCCAGTCAGCGAGAAGTAACGCTCATGGCTACGTTTGTACTTCAAGTATTCTAATATTGGCACAAACAATTTAGATTACTAAATGTGGCCTCCTGCCTGCACCACAATATTAGCACAAACAAGTTAGATTAAGAAATTGGCTTCCTGCTTACACAACAATATTAGCACAAATAACTTAGATTAAGAAATGTGGCCTCCTACCTGCACCACAGTATTAGCCCAAATGATTTTGATTAGGAAATGTGGCCTTCTGCCTGCACAATAATATTAAGCCAAAGGATTTAGATTATGAAATTTGGCCTCCTGCCTGCTCCACAGTATTACCCAAACAATTTTGATTAGGAAATATGGCCTCCTGCTTGCACCACAATATTAGCACAAACGAGTTAGATGCTGTAAGGTCGGTTTCACACAGTATCCTATCTAGCTTAAGTAGCTGACAATAAACTGTCGGATTTCTGAGACTGCACAACAGGAATCCAGAGCCGTACATCCAGCGGTCTCCCATTCTCCTCCGACCGCTCAGGGACCTGCTCAGCAATCCCAGCGATCCAGGCGTCCTGCTCAGACTCGCTCTGTGAGTCTGGATGTTGCTGCTACCTCTGGTGCAGCAATGGTAGCGCTACCTGCTTTGCAGGGAACTGCTCCAGAGGCTAAGTCCTCTCGCCGTGCTACTGGGCATGCCCACAAGATGACCTCTCAGTGGAGAGCAGGGGTCACATGCTCAGGTCCTGCGTCAGATCTGATTGGTCCTTCCCAGAGTACTGGAAGGTCCCGGAAGTACATGGCTGTAAAAGGCCCGCATGGCGGCTCGGCCATGCGCTAGTGTAGACTAATAATGCTATGTGTGACCCTACCCTCTGATATTACGAAAGGTGACTTAGTGTTGGATTTAGTCAGCACCAGGTAGTGGCTAGTTATGCGCCACTGAGCTTACCACGCCATACACTAGCGTCCGACGGTGACCCGTTACCCGGCACTGTCGTTAAGCGGCTACAGTTTACAGCCGCGCTGCAGTCTGCAGCACCTTTTGGCGTTCCCGGCTGCGACGCCACACGCCGGCAGGTCCTGTGAGGTTAACAGGCTCAGCGACTACGCCTAATTTCCTCTAGGGCATCTCTGTGCCTGTAACAAGAGATTGTCCTAGCACCCGGGTGACGCTAACCCGAATGTAGTGCTCCACCTCATAGTGAGTCTGCTATTATCCAGCAGCGGTCTTTACATCTACCGCACGGTGGACCCAGGGCGGCGAACGCACCTTCCTATTATTTATATTTGGTGCGTTCCGCCGTCCATAACACTGCCTATCTAACGATTTGACTACTTGCAGCAGTTGGAGAAGATTCTCTGAATTGTCACACTGACAAAATGGAACCACCAAAACAGCAAGACAGTTTTTTATATGGAGAGGGACATGTGACTTTGGCAGCCAATGACAGAAACACTTGTGTCTGGATGTTGTGGAGTTTCTGCACCCTGATTGGCTGACGAAATCTCCACACGTTAATTAAAAAAAAAATATAAAAAAAAACAACAGTCCGCTGCTCCTCTGACCTCTCCCCACATTAACGGCGGCAATTAATGGTACATATGCCTCAGCGCAGCTTTTTAACGCTGCTGAGAAATAAGTGTATAGCACCCCCCAGAGTGAGAATTTCTCCGGGGGGTAAGTGAGACCCCAGAGAACATGATTTGGGTCGGTTTTTACCTACATCAGTGTTGCGATCGCCGTTGTTAATGGTATAATGGCAACCACAGAAAAAGGTCCGATTTTCCATTTAATTTCTCTCTCCTCTGATGTGATCGCACATCAGAGGAGAAATGGGGTCCCTGATCCTCCCCGGTATCTCTGGTGTCCCTGCAACTCTCCCGTGAAGTCCCCTGGGCCACCGGCATCTTCTTTCGGAAGAAAATGGCTGGTTCAAGTGCAGTGCATCCGCCGAGATCTGCCGGACGGCACCCATCACCATTATGATTTTTTTTTCTATTGGTTCATTTTGATCACCCCCTTAGTTTGGTAACAATAATAAAATAAAAAAAAGTATTTATTTCCATTTTTCCATTAGGGTTAGAGTTGGGCTAAAGTGAGTTGAGCTTAAGTTAGTGTTAGGGATGGGGTTAGGGTTAGGTTTGGGCTAAAGTTAGGGTTGAGCTAAAGTTAGGTTTGGGCTAGGGTTAGGGTTGTGGTTATGGTTGGGATTACGCTTAGGGTTAGGGGTATGTTAAAGTTAGGTTTGTGGTTATGGTTATGGTTGGGATTAGGGTTAGGGGTGTGTTGGGGTTAGGGTTGTGGCAAGATGGCTGCTAAAAGGTCTAGTAATCTCATGGATAACTTAACCTCAAGTCATTTCAGACAACCTACCATCAAATTAAATTCTGGTAACTCTCTATGTGGTTCCTATCCCTGTGGCGGATGTAATATCTGCTGTGACACGATTGCTGATCAAGGTATCTCACTTCTGAATCTTTCCTTACAGGTCAAGTCATGTGCATATTTTAATTGCCAAACAAGGAACACTGTCTACACCTTTAAGCAGTGTGATTCAGTAACCTCTGTTACAGCTAGGATGCGCATGGAGGCATAATTATGATGGTGAATTAGGGACTGGAATTATTGTAAGTGGCCGGTATGTGTCGCAGAGGTTCTCTGCGCTGTAAGCCCAAAATGATATGGTTATGCTGGGACTTATAGTTCCACAAGTATTTGTTGTGTATTACTTATAAGGGCGGCTTATAGGGTTAGTCAGAGAGCTTGGCGGTAATTGACTAACCACTAGTGTTGAGTGATACCATCCGATATTGAAAAATATCGGATCGGATTGGATCGGCCGATATCCAAAAACTATCGGCTATCGCCGATTCCGATCCCGGAAGTCCCATTCAAGTCAATGGGACAGAAATATCGGAATTAAAAAACCCTTTCTTTCCTTGTAGGTTAATTCTACATGAAGAAAAACAACTAATAATAATGTAGAATGTATTGTGGGAGGTGTAGGAGACATTAAAGCCATAGAGGTTTAGCCCAATCAATTGGAATAGCAGGAATTATTTTTTTTTTTAAAGACGTTCGGAGTTACAAAGATATTGACTATGTTAAACTCTTTTAGATTTTGTCAGATATGTATGTTTCACTACTTCCATGCTCTTCACCTTCTTTTTTACTTCTCCCACACTTTCTCCTTCATCATCCTCAGCAGCAGCATCTTTTTCATCAACTTCTTGTTCACCTTATTCATCTTCTTCTTCTTCACCTTCTTCCTATTATTCTTTTTTTTACATTCTTCATATTCTTCTTATTCAACTATTATTATTCTTCATATTCTACTTCTTCATCTTCTTCCTATTCTTCTTCTTCATCATATTCTTATTTGTGACAGGCATTCCTGTAGTTGTTATCTATAAAAGTTTGAAGATTACACCTTCCGTTCTGCCTATCACAAAAGATTTACAACAGGATTTGTCCGCGTTCAGTATGGCCTGCAGCAGCAGGCATTTTCCAGGGGCACCACGAGGAGGAACGGACTCACCCCCATACACTGCTTAGTCTTCTTCTGCTTATAATTTAGATGATATCATTTGCTCTGATTTTTAGTCTTATGCTTAATGTTCTTCTGCTTTTGGTTTTTCTGCTTCTTGGTCTTCTGTCTCTTGTTGTTCTGCATCTTGGTGGTTGTCTTCATGTTCTTTGTCCTCTTGGTCATCTTCTTCAGGGTCATCTTTTTGGTCTTCTTCGGTGTGGTCTTCAGGGTCGTCGTCTTCAGGGTCGTCGTCAGGGAGTTCCAGAGTGAGAACCAAAAACCATTTCCACAAGCTCGAACTAGGAAAAGTAGCAGAAGGTACAAGAAGGCTGAGGAACTTTTGAGAACCAGCTGACGGTACTGGAACCCGGATGGTTAGCAGAAGGAACAAGAGCAAATGGAACTAGCGAGGACCAGCTGACGGTGCTGGAACCCGGAGGGGCAGCATAAGGAACAAGAGCCAATGGCACAACCGTGGACCAGCTGACGGTGCTGGAACACGGTTACTAAGCAGGAGGTACCTGTGCTACAAAGCACTACCAAGGACCAGCAGACGTTGCTGGAACTCGGATACCGAGAAGGAGGCACCTAGGCCAAAGGCACTGCTGAGAACCAGCTGACGGTTCTGGAACCTGGATGGGTAGCAGAAGCTGCAAGAGCCAATGGAACTAGCGAGGACCAGCTGACGGTGCTGGAACCCGGAGGGGCAGCAGAAGGAACAAGAGCCAATGGCACAACCGTGGACCAGCTGACGGTGCTGGAACACGGTTACTAAGCAGGAAGTACCTGTGCTACAAAGCACTACCAAGGACCAGCAGACGTTGCTGGAACTCGGATACCGAGAAGGAGGCACCTAGGCCAAAGGCACTGCCGAGAACCAGCTGACGGTGCTGGAACCCGGATGGGTAGCAGAAGCTGCAAGAGCCAATGGAACTAGCGAGGACCAGCTGACGGTGCTGGAACCCGGAGGGGCAGCAGAAGGAACAAGAGCCAATGGCACAACCGTGGACCAGCTGACGGTGCTGGAACACGGTTACTATGCAGGAGGCACCTGTGCTACAAAGCACTACCAAGGACCAGCAGACGTTGCTGGAACTCGGATACCGAGAAGGAGGCACCTAGGCCAAAGGCACTGCCGAGAACCAGCTGACGGTGCTGGAACCTGGATGGGTAGCAGAAGGTACCCATGATAAACAAAGTTGCAAGGCTGCGAGCAGGCCGCAGTTACCGAAACCCACAGTCCTACAGGGGGTACTTGTCCTATTGGCACTACGGAACCAGCCTTTATTACCAGAACCCGCAGCCCACATAGGAAGCACCTAAACTGCAGGCACCATAGACTCGGCTAACCCGACCGCAGCACGACCGGACAACGAGTCGGTGGCAAAGTGACGTTGACACTACCCGGAAACAGTAGGCATGCTGGAACCAGGCTGGGCAGGATGGAGTAACCGTGCCAAAGACACTGCCGAGAACCAGCTGACGGTGCTGGAACCCGGATAGGTAGCAGAAGCTACAAGAGTCAATGGAACTATTGAGAACCAGCTGACGGTGCTGGAACCCAGAGTGGCAGCAGAAGGAACAAGAGCCAATGGCACAACCATGGTCCAGCAGACGTTGCTGGAACTCGGATACTGAGAAGGAGGCACCTCGGCCAAAGGCACTGCCGAGAACCAGCTGACGGTGCTGGAACCCGGATTGGTAGCAGAATGTACCCATGATAAACAAAGTTGCAGGGCCACGAGCAGGCCGCAGTTACCGAAACCCACAGTCCTACAGGGGGTGCTTGTCCTATTGGCACTACGGAACCAGCCTTTATTACCAGAACCCGCAGCCCACATAGGAAGCACCTAAACTGCAGGCACCATAGACTCGGCTAACCCGATCGAAGCACGACCGGACAACGAGTCGGTGGCAAAGTGGCGTTGACACTACCCAGAAACAGCAGGCGTGCTGGAACCAGGCTGGGCAGGAGGGAGTAACCGTGCCAAAGACACTGCTGAGAACCAGCTGACGGTGCTGGAAACCGGATGGGTAGCAGAAGCTACAAGAGTCAATGGAACTACCGAGAACCAGCTGATGGTGCTGGAACCCAGAGTGGCAACAGAAGGAACAAGAGCCAATGGCACAACTGTGGACCAGCTGATGGTGCTGGAACATGGTTACTAAGCAGGAGGTACCTGTGCTACAAAGCACTACCAAGGACCAGCAGACGTTGCTGGAACTCGGATACCGAGAAAGAGGCACCTCGACCAAAGGCACTGCCGAGAACCAGCTGACTGTACTGGAACCCGTATGGGTAGCAGAAGGTACCCATGAAAAAGACAAAGTTGCAAGGCCGCGAGCCGGCCCCAGTTACCGAAACCCACAGTCCTACAGGGGGTGCTTGCCCTATTGGCACTACGGAACCAGCCTTTATTACCAGAAGCCGCAGCCCACATAGGAAGCACCTAAACTGCAGGCACCATAGACTCGGCTAACCCGACCGCAGCATGACAGGACAACGTATTGGTGGCAAAGTGACGTTGACACTCCACGGAAACAGCAGGCGTGCTGGAACCAGGATGGGCAGGAGGGAGTACCCGTGCCAAAGACACTTCTGAGCAGCAACTGGCAATGTGGAGCCCAGGGTCAATCAGGGTGTAAGCTGAGGCCTAATTTCATCAAGTTTAATATCAGTTGTAGACTACTACTGATTTTAAACGTGCTCCAACTAGGCCTCTGGCTCCACTCTGTCTCTAGTATTTCCCCTGGCCTCCAACCCCGCCAGTTGCTGCTCAGAAGTGGTGTCTTCACAATCAACACTTGTTCCTGTGTTACTGGGGTTCAGTAACGTCAGCTTTTCCCCTGATGTGTGTCCGGCAATGTCTCCTGCTCTGTCCACATTCCCACTACTAGGGAATGTGGACAGAGCAGGAGACATTGCCGGACACACATCTGTGGTTCAGCTATCGTTTCTGAACCCCAGCAACACAGGAACAAGTGTTGATTGTGCAGACGCCACTTCTGAGCAGCAACTGGCGGGGTTAGAGGCCAGGGGAAATACTAGAGACAGAGTGGAGCCAGAGGCCTAGTTGGAGCACGTTTGAAATCAGTAGTAGTGTGAATGTGGAGGCAGCAGGAGATATTGCCGTCCACACAGCAGGGGAGCAGCTGGCATTACTGAACCCCACTAACACTGGAGCATGTGTTTCTCTCTGTGCAGATGGCACTTCCGAGCAACAACTGGCTGTGTTGATGCCCAGGATCAGTCATGGAGCAGGCTGAGGCCTAATTGCAGAAAGTTTTATAGGTGATGTAGTTTGAATGTGGAGGCAGCAGGAGATATTGCTGTCCACACAGCAGGGGAGCAGCTAGCATTACTGAACCCCACTAACACTGGAGCATGTGTTTTGCTCTGTGCAGATGGCACTTCCAAGCAACAACTGGCTTTGTTGAAGCCCAGGATCAGTCATGGAGTAGGCTGAGGCCTAATTGCAGCAAGTTTTATAGGTGATGTAGTTTGAATGTGGAGGCAGCAGGAGATATTGCCGTCCACACAGCAGGGGATCAACTGACGTGACTGAGCCCCAGTAACACAGGAACAAGTGTGGATTGTGCAGACGCCACTTCAGAGCAGCAACTGGTGGGGTTGGAGGCCAGGGGAAATACTAGAGACAGTGGAGCCAGAGACCTAAGTGGAGCACAGTTAAAAATCAGTAGTAGTTTGAATGTGGAGGGAGCAGGAGACTTTGCCATCCACACAGCAGGGGAGCAGCTGGCGTTACTGAACCCCACTAACACAGAAGCTAATGTTTTTCTCTGTGTGGACAGCACTTCCGAGCGACAACTGGCTGTGTTGAAGCCCAGGATCAATCATGCAGCAGGCTGAGGCCTACTTGTAACAAGTAGAAAATCGGATGTTGTGTCAATGGGGAGGGGGCAGGAGACTTTGCCGTCCACACAGCAGGGGAGCAGCTGGCGTGACTGAACCCCACTAACACAGGAGCTAGTGTTTTTCTCTGTGCGGATGGCACTTCCGAGCGACAACTGGCTGTGTTGAAGCCCAGGATCAATCATGCAGCAGGCTGAGGCCTACTTGGAGCAAGTAGAAAATCGGATGTTGTGTCAATGTGGAGGGAGCAGGAGACTTTGCCATTCACACAGCAGGGGAGCAGCTGGCGTGACTGAACCCCACTAACACAGGAGCTAGTGTTTTTCTCTGTGCGGACGGCACTTCCGAGCGACAACTGGCTGTGTTGAAACCCAGGATCAATCATGCAGCAGGCTGAGGCCTACTTGCAGCAAGTTTTATATAGGTTGTAGACTACTACTGATTGCAACCATGCTCCACTTAGGCCTCTGGCTCCACTGTCTCTAGTATTTCCCCTGGCCTCCAACCCCACCAGTTGCTGCTCTGAAGTGGTGTCTGCACAATCCACACCTGTTCCTGTGTTACTGGGGCTCAGTCACGTCAGTTGATCCCCTGATGTGTGTCCGGCAATGTCTCCTGCTCTGTCCACATTCCCACTACTAGTAATGGGAATGTGGACAGAGCAGGAGACATTGCCAGACACACATCAGGGGATCAACTGACGTGACTGAGCCCCAGTAACACAGGAAAAAGTGTGGATTGTGCAGACGCCACTTCTGAGCAAAAACTGGCGGGGTTGGAGGCCATGGGAAATACTAGAGACAGTGGAGCCAGAGGCCTAAGTGGAGCACGGTTAAAAATCAGTAGTAGTTTGAATGTGGAGGGAGCAGGAGACTTTGCCATCCACACAGCAGGGGAGCAGCTGGTGTTACTGAACCCCACTAACACAGGAGCTAGTGTTTTTCTCTGTGCAGAGGACACTTCTGAGCAACAACTGGCTGTGTTGAAGCCCAGGGATTACAGTTCAGGTGGTAAAAACATGAACACAACAGGAGATCTGGATACTGTTGCCAACCAATTATTTATTCTGGAAGAGGACTGGCAAATTCTGGTGAGATCCAGGCCTTGTTCATTTTCAGAAAAGTAAGCCGGTCAACGTTATCGGAGGATAGTCGCGTGCGACGGTCTGTTAGTACACCACCTGCGGCACTAAAGACGCGTTCCGATAATACACTGACAGCAGGGCAAGGCAGCATCTCCAATGCATACTGGCTAAGCTCTGGCCATGTATCCAGCTTAGCGACCCAAAATTTGAAGGGGGAAGAGCCGTCTGGGAGTACACTGACAGGGCAAGACATGTAGTCTGTCACCATCTGACGGAAACGTTGCCTCTTGCTGACTGGAGCCGTCTGTGATGGTGTAGACATTTGTGGCGGACACACAAAACTTTGCCACATTTGGGCTATAGTGGTCTTGCCTTGTGCTGAGGCGCTGCCTCTGCTCCCTCTTTGTGCAGAGCTTCCTCCACTGTCTCGACGCACAGAGCTGCTTTGTCAAGCACTAGCAGCACTGCTCTCGGGTGGAATTGAGAACATGATGGACTGCACTAGTGTGTCTTGGTACTCCTGCATTTTTACGCTCCCGGTTCAACGGTGGTATGAGGCTTTGTAAGGTGTCCCGGTAGCGAGGATCTAGGAGGGTGTACACCCAATAATCAGCTGTGTTGAGAATGTGGGCGATGCGGCGGTCGTTTCTCAGGCACTGCAGCATGAAATCAACCATGTGCTGCAGACTCCCAACTGCCAAAGAGACTCTGTCCCCTGCTTGAGGCGTCATCTCTGCCTGCTCTGCATCACCCCACCCTCGCTGTACATCCTGACTAGAGCATTGTGTACCTCCCTCCTCTGGAGAGATGTCTTCCTCCTCCATTGACACCTCCTCATCCTCCTCACAAAGTGTCCCCAGCCTAGGCCTTCGTGAGGAACCACATAGCGCAGACTGTCCAGAAGCAGATGGCATTTGTGACTCCTCCTCCTCCACCCTTTCCAAAACCTCCTCCCTTAGTGCTTGCAGTGTTTTTTGAAGCAGGCAGATAAGGGACAGTCATGCTGACTAGTGCATCATCTGCACTCGCCATCCGCATGGAATCATCGAAGGCACGCAAAACGAGGCAGATGTCCTTCATAGAGGCCCACTCGGTGGTGCTGAAGTGTGACCGGCGCACAGTGCAACTTGTTTGCGCCTGATGCAGCTGGTACTCCATTACTGCTGCCTGCTGCTCACACAACCGCTCCAACATATGTAACATTGAATTCCACCTGGTGGGTAGGTCACATATGATGCGATGTTCCAGAAGGCGTAATCGGCGCTGCAGAGCTGCAAGGTGCGATCTTGCCGTGCTGGAACGCTGCAAGTGAGCACACTCTATGCGGACCTTGTGCAGCAGTGCATCAAGATCCGAATAGTCCTTCAGAAAGCTCTGCACGACCAATTTCAGCACATGTGCCAGACATGGGATGTGAGTGAGGTTGCCTAGGCCCAGAGCTGCCACTAGATTTCGGCCATTGTCACACACTACCAAGCCTGGATGGAGATTCGCTTGCAGAAACCACACGTCGCTCTCCTGCTTGATGGCATTCCATAGCTCCTGCGCTGTGTGGCTTTGACTCCCCAAAGAAATTAAGTTCAGTGCGGCCTGTTGACGTTTGGCCACAGCTGTGCTCATATCGGTCGTAACAGGCTCCTGCAGTGCTGATTCTGAGGAACTTGAGTAGGAGGAGGAGTCAATGTGTACAGACTGGATTCTTGCAATCCGTGGAGTTGGCAGAACACGTACAGCACCACTCTCCAGATCTGTACCCGGCTCCACAACATTGACCCAATGGGCAGTGAGGGAAAGGTATCGTCCCTGTCCATGGTTACTGGTCCACGCATCAGTGGTCAGGTGGACCTTGCTACTGACGGCGTTTAGTAGCGCATGTTTTATTTTTCCCTCCACATGCTTTTGCAGGGCAGGGACGGCTTGCCTGCTGAAATAAAAGCGGCTGGGCACGGTGTATTGTGGGACTGCCAATGCCATGAAGTTCCGGAAGGTGTCAGTCTCCACCAGCCTGAATGAGAGCATTTCAAGGGCCAGTAGTTTGGCAATGCCAGCTTTCAGAGCCTGTGCTCGGGGATGGTTTGCCGAGTATGGCCGCCTTTTATCCCATGTAAGTGCTACCGATGGCTGTAGAGTGGCCTGGGAGTGTGAGGATGACTGGGAACGTGGTGCTGTGGGTGGAATGTCACTGGGTCTCCGGACAACAGTGCCAGAGGTTCTTCCTTGGTGACCCTGTGAGGAAGCCGAACCAGCTGTGTGTGAACTGGAGGAAGAGGCCCCCAACACGAGCTGAAGAGGTGTACGTTGCTGTACATTGGCCTACGTCTTCAGTGTGTCTGTGTAACTCCAGCTCGTGCTTGGTCCGCACATGTTTCCACATATTTGTGGTATTGAGGTTGCTGTCATTTTCCCCTCTTTTGACTTTCTGATGACACAGCTTGCATTTGACAAAGCAAATGTCATCTGCAACTGTGTCAAAAAAGGACCACACACTGCAAGTCTTGGGAGCGCCTGTTTTGTGTTTTGGAAGAGGAATGCTCCTAACGGGTGCCGAAGTGGAGGCTACAGGCAACCAAGTCTGCCCCCTCCCTCTCCCTCCTGTTTTGGCCATTCAGGGAATCTCTTCCTCAGAGCTGCTCCCACCACCTTCCTGTTCCTCACGCCATGATGGGTCAAGAACCTCATCATCTACACTCCCCTCTTCAAACACCTGCTTCTCCTGGGTAGTCTCGCCAGTAACGTACGCACCAGAAAGTGGCACCTGAGTCTCGTCATCATCTGATGCATGCTGACCATAGGCACTGGCCCACCAGCCTCTTCAGATTCAGAGGGACAAAGAAGTTGCGCATCACTGCATACTCCCTCTTCTTCACATTCAGGAATGCTGCTTGGCTGGCCCCCTCTTTCCAAGCCAACAGATTCCGAGAACAGAAGTAGAGACTGTGATGGCTCCTGTCCAGGGCTCTCTGACTGCCTGGGCACTTTGGCAGGTGGTGAAGTGACAAATGGTTGCTCTTCAGTTCTCTGGCCCTGAGAGGACGTGGAAGTCATTGAAGTCGATGCGTTAGCTGCCATCCATCCGACAACGGCTTCAATTTGTTCCTCCCGCAGCAGTGGGGTCCGGCGAGGTCCTACAAAGCTGCGCATAAAGGACTGTTGCCTGGTAAAACTGGGGGATGCTGATTCACTGGTGCCCGCAGCAGGCACAGAATCCCCATGTCCTCTCCCTGCAGAATCCCCACGTCCTCTCCCTGCTGACACTCCACGCCCACGTGCCTTACTCCCTGCCTTCTTCATCTTGGTAGACTGATAAAGATAGGCAGAAAAGTAGAAAGGGGGGCTTAGTGTGCTTATTCCTGAACAGCTGCTAACAGGTATAAGAAACACTAATTTTATAAAGTGTGTGTGTGGACTACACTTTAATATGAGCTAATGTGGCCTACACAACTGTCAAATGGAGTGTTTGGTGAACTTTATTTTGGGTTTTTTTTTCAAAAAACTAAAAGGATGTGACCAAAGATTTGAAAGCGATAGTATCACAAACTTTTTGGAGCTATTACAATGCAGGAAGGTAACCTACAATGCAAAAGATGAGGCTCCAAAAAATGAAGGTGACAAGTCGGATGCTATTCACACCACAGCGTCCGGCAGGCAGCGGTAGTTCCATCTCCATCCACTATAGCCTCAGTGGCGCCGGCTTGATTTTACTCAGGTTATCGGGGGTTAATCTAGCTGGAAATCAGGTGGGATGTTTGGTCATGCCCACGGTCTTTAAATAGTCGTGCTGGCCTGTGGGCGTCGCCGATTATAGCTTGTGTTTTATGCCAAGTGGTTCCGGTCTGGAGAGGAGGTGTTGGAG
Source organism: Dendrobates tinctorius (assembly GCF_039654945.1). Lineage (NCBI taxonomy): Eukaryota > Metazoa > Chordata > Amphibia > Anura > Dendrobatidae > Dendrobates > Dendrobates tinctorius. The sequence continues at coordinate 16,371,806 of NW_027361766.1, read as the reverse complement.
AGAGAAATTCATATCTGGTGTCGTATGATCCGTTGTTACCTTTTCGCCTTCCTATATTTGTGCTTTGTTTTTCCCTGTTCACATTACGGTATTGTCCTGTGTGTATGCGGCGCTGTGCGGTTTAAGTTCTCCCTGTCTGTCATTACTGTGTGGGCTTTGGTGGTTTGACAACTCACTGGGTGGAGGGTGGAGGGTTCAGCTTAGGGCTGAGCAGGAGATAAGGAAAGGTTGGAGGCTCAGGCATTTGCACCATTAGCAAAAACCCTGGGTTGAGGGTCAGACAGGGTTTTCCCTAGTTGGAGGGACTCCGCAGGGGCCCCGGGTATTTCAGCCTCCTTTGACCTAAGCCCCGCATAACATTATAATCGGCCTAACATTTTTTCATGGATTCCATGACTTCCATAAACCGCCAGGTCACCGAGTTGAAGGGGGCAGTTCAGCAGCAGGGCCTGGTTGTAGCTAATGTGCAAGCGGCTTCTGCTGGTGCAGGTGCAGAGCCAAAGATTCCGCTGCCTGAACGATTTCCTGGGGAACGCAGCAAATTTGTCATCTTTCGGGAGGCCTGCAAGTTATACTTTCGCATGCGCCCGGTCTCCTCAGGTAATGAGGCTCAGCGGGTGGGTCTGGTGTTATCATTACTGAGTGGGGACCCTCAAGCATGGGCGTTTTCCTTACCAGCCGACTCTGCTACGTTTCATTCGGTTGAGAATGTTTTTTCAGCACTCGGGCTCATTTATGATGATCCCGACAGATTGGCTTTGGCGGAATCTAAAATCCGCGCCCTCCGTCAGGGGGAACGTATGGTGGAAGACTATTGTTCAGAATTTCGCCGTTGGGCAGTTGACACACAGTGGAACGACCCAGCGCTGCGGAGTCAGTTTATTCATGGGGTTTCAGAAAGAGTTAAACAGGCCCTCCTGATGTATGAGACTCCTGCATCGTTAGAGTCTGCCATGAGTTTGGTTATTCGCATTGATCACCGTTTGCGTCAAGGAGCGCAGGAGATGCTGCCCCTGGGGGAAAGCAGGGGTGCAAGTGTGGTTGCTGCAGGTGAGCCCACGGAACCTATGCAAATCGCTGGGGTATTACATGTGCAGCGTCATGTTCCTGGGTTCAGGAAGCATGGAGCATGTTTTTACTGTGATAAAAGAGATCATTATGTAAATGCTTGTCCTGTGCTACCAAAGAAAGTCGCACCGGCGGAAAACTGATAAGCTCAGAGGGTATGGAGGAGGCCCAACTGAGCGTATGCATATCCTCCATGATGGTATCTCAATGTATGCTCCCTGCCAGGGTGATTATTGCGGGCAGAGAGCTACCCATATCAGTGTTTGTGGATAGCGGTTCCACCACCAATTTCATGGATGAGGAGTTTGCACGCACGGCACGTTTTAAGATCGAAAAACTCCCTCATCCTATTCGCGTGGTTACCATTAATGCCACTCCCCTCCCACAGGGGGAGATTACTGAGTTTGTAGCTGAGGTTAAACTCCACATTGGGGTCATACATTCTGAGTGGGTTACATGTAGGGTACTCAATAATCTCCCAGCACAAATGGTCCTGGGTTTCCCATGGTTGTCCAAGCACAACCCGGTGATTGACTGGAGAACCCAGGACATAGTCCAGTGGAGTGGTTTCTGCCAGGAAAATTGCTTGGCCACATGTGTGTCCGCCGTGAAGTCCAGCCTTCCAGAGGCATTGCTGGATTTTGCGGACGTATTCTCTGAGAGGGGTTGCTCAGAACTACCTCCACATCGAGCCTATAACTGTGAGATTAGGTTAAAACCCGGGGCTAAATTGCCAAAGGCGAGGATGTTTAGTATTTCTGGTCCGGAGAGACAAGCTCTTAAAGACTACATCGGAGAGTTTAAGTAAAGGGCACATCCGGCCTTCATCCTCACCTGTAGCAGCAGGTTTTTTCTTCATTAAGAAAAAAGATGGGGGGTTACGCCCGTGTCTGGATTTCCGGGAGTTAAACAAGATTACGGTCCGTGATCCCTACACGATGCCGCTGATCCCTGATTTGTTCAACCAGGTGGCTGGTGCGAAGTGGTTTTCCAAACTTGACCTCAGGGGGGCATATAACCTCATAAGGGTCCGTCAGGGGGATGAGTGGAAGACGGCGTTTAATACCCCTGAGGGTCATTTTGAAAGCCTAGTTATGCCATTTGGGTTGACAACCGCGCCTGCTGTTTTCCAACATTTCATAAATGATGTATTCGCTCATGTGCTGGGGAAATTTGTGATTGTGTACCTGGATGATATCCTCATTTATTCGAGCGACCAGGACACTCATTTAGAGCATGTCAGGCAGGTGTTACAGTTGCTCCGTGAGAATAAGCTCTATGCTAAGCTTGAAAAATGCGTATTTTTTGTTCAGGAGTTGCCTTTTTTGGGATATATTGTGTCCGCCGCAGGGTTTAAAATGGACGCTGCGAAGGTGCAAGCGGTGCTGCGATGGGAACGGTCTGATAATCTAAAAGCGCTCCAGCGGTTCCTTGGGTTTGCCAACTATTATAGGAAGTTTATTAAGAACTTTTCTACTATAGCCAAACCGCTCACGGACATGACGAAAAAAGGTACCAATCTCGCTATCTGGTCTGAGGATGCGGTGCGTGCATTTGAGCTTCTGAAAAACCGTTTTGCTTCAGCCCCCATTCTGGTGCAACCGGACGTATCTAAACCTTTTACGGTGGAGGTCGATGCGTCTGAGGTGGGAGTGGGGGCAGTACTGTCACAGGGCTCATCCTTGAGCAATATGCATCCATGCGCCTACTTCTCCAAGAAGCTGTCGCCTGCCGAACGGAATTACGACATCGGCAACAGGGAGTTGTTGGCCATCAAATTGGCTTTTGAGGAATGGCGACACTTCCTGGAGGGGGCGGCCCACCAGGTCACAGTCATCACCGACCATAAAAACCTGCTCTATCTGGAGTCGGCCAAGCGTCTGTCTCCCAGGCAGGCTCGCTGGGCACTGTTTTTTACACGTTTTGACTTTCTGGTGACTTACCGTCCTGGGGCTAAAAACACCAAGACAGATGCCTTGTCCAGGTGTTTTCCGGGGGGAGAACCTTGGGAAGATCCGGTACCCATCCTCCAGGAAGGTGTAGTGGTTTTGGCTCTCACGACTGAGGTAGAGGCGGAGATTGCTGAGGCCCAGGAGGAGGTACCGCCAGGACTTCCCGCTAATAAGTCATTCGCACCCCTTCATCTTCGTCTTAAAGTGTTGGGGGAACACCACGACTCTGTCCTGGCCGGTCATCCAGGGGTTAGGGGCACCTTGGAGCTGGTATTGCGCCGCTTCTGGTGGCCAAAAATCCGGCAGGATGTGGTCTAGTACGTGACACCTTGCATTACGTGCGCCAGGGCCAAGTCGCCCAGAACCCGTCCTGCTGGCACTCTACAGCCTCTCGGGGTACCTAGTAGGCCATGGACAGAAATCTCCATGGACTTTATCACGGACTTGCCTGCCTCGGCGGGGAACACGGTCATCCTGGTGGTGGTTGATTGATTTTCGAAGATGGCGCATTTTGTGTCGTTGCCTTCCTTGCCCAACATGAAGACGTTGGCTCAGGTCTTTGTGCAGGAGGTGGTCAGACTACACGGAGTTCCGTCGGACATAGTGCCTGATAGGGGGACCCAGTTTGTGGCGAAGTTTTGGAAAGCTTTTTGCTCACGATTGGGGATCAAGTTGTCTCATTCGTCGGCGTTTCATCCGCAGTCAAATGGTCAAACTGAGCGCATGAACCAAAATCTGGAGCAGTATTTGCGATGTTTTGTGTCTGACAACCAAGAGGAGTGGTCGACGTTCCTTCCCTTGGCCGAGTTCGCATTAAATAATCACCGCCAAGAATCATCGGGAGAGTCTCCGTTCTTTTGTGTTTATGGGCACCATCCTCAATTTTGTACCTTGCATCAGGGGGGCTCTGGGGGCGTCCCAGAGGAGGACCGGTTAGGAGTTCAACTATCATCGGTCTGGAGGAGTGTGAAACAGCGATTGCTGAGCATGAGTGCAAGGTACAAACGTGTGGCTGACGCTAGACGCGTGCAAGATCCGGACCTGTGTGTGGGTGATTGGGTGTGGTTAGCTACTAAAAACATAAAACTCAAAATTCCATCATTGAAATTGGGTCCAAGGTTTATTGGCCCTTTTAAGATTGCTGCCATCATTAACCCGGTTGCTTATCGGTTGTACCTTCCTGCGGTATACAAGATACACAACGTGTTTCACAGGGCTTTATTGAAAAAGGTGGTAGGCTCTGTGGACACGACGCCGATGCCACCTCCAGTCATGGTGGATGGCAATTTAGAGTTTGAAGTCTACAAGGTGGTGGACTCTCGAGTACTGCGCCGTTCTCTTCAGTATTTGGTACACTGGCGGGGGTATGGTCCGTAGGAGAGGTCTTGGGTACCAGCCTCGGACATACATGCGGATCGGCTGGTCAGTTCCTTTCACCGCCGTTATCTGGACAAGCCGGGTCCTATGAATCTTGAGGGCCCTGGGGTCCCTCGTAGAAGACGGGGTACTGTCATGTTGGACGCTATTCACACCACAGCATCCGGCAGGCAGCGGTAGTTCCATCTCCATCCACTATAGCCTCAGTGGCACCGGCTTGATTTTACTCAGGTTATCGGGGGTTAATCTAGCTGGAAATCAGGTGGGATGTTTGGTCACGCCCACGGTCTTTAAATAGTCGTGCTGGCCTGTGGGCGTCGCCGATTATAGCTTGTGTTTTATGCCAAGTGGTTCCGGTCTGGAGAGGAGGTGTTGGAGAGAGAAATTCATATCTGGTGTCGTATGATCCGTTGCTACCTTTTCGCCTTCCTATATTTGTGCTTTGTTTTGCCCAGTTCACATTACGGTATTGTCCTGTGTGTATGTGGCGCTGTGCGGTTTAAGTTCTCCCTGTCTGTCATTACTGTGTGGGCTTTGGTGGTTTGACAACTCACTGGGTGGAGGGTGGAGGGTTCAGCTTAGGGCTGAGCAGGAGATAAGGAAAGGTTGGAGGCTCAGGCATTTGCACCATTAGCAAGAACCCTGGGTTGAGGGTCAGACAGGGTTTTCCCTAGTTGGAGGGACTCCGCAAGGGCCCCGGGTATTTCAGCCTCCTTTGACCTAAGCCCCGCATAACAGAAGGGCACGAGCCAGAAAAAAGGCTCCTCTATCAACTCCTATATAGTGTTTGCAACCAACCAATGTAGATGGATACGGATGGATGCACACTAATAGGAAAATGAAAAATGAGCTGCAATAAAAGAAAAATATGTGTGAGGCAGTGACGCACGCTGAGCGGCCTACAACCAGACGTAGCTGTAGGACACACTACAGCGTGAGCTGCACTCACACACAGAGACCTCTCAGACAGCCATGAGCAGTGCAAATAAGTGGGCACTAGGACTGAAAGGCTGCAGAAAGGCTCCGCTGTCTACTCCTATAGTGTTTGCAACCAATGTATGTGGATACGGATGGATGCACACTAATAGGAGAATAAAAAATGAGCTGCAATAAAAGAAAAATATGTGTGAGGCAGTGACGCACACTGAGCGGCCTACAACCAGACGTAGCTGCAGGACACACTACTCAGCGTGAGCTGCACTCACACACAGAGACCTCTCAGACAGCCGTGAACAGTGCAGCAAACTGGGCACTAGCACTGAAAGGCTGCAGAGAGGCTCCGCTGTCTACTCCTATAGTGTTTGCAACCAACGTATATGGATACAGATGGATGCACACTAATAGGAGAATGAAAAATGAGCAGCAAAAAAGAAAAATATGTATGAGGCAGTGACACACGCTGAGCGGCCTACAACCAGACGTGGCTGCAGGACACACTACTCAGCGTGAGCCGCACTCATACAGACCTTGCAGACAGCTGTGAACACTGCTGCAAGGCAAAAGAAAGCTACAGTGGTGGATTATGTAGCCTGGGTAAAGCACACTATGATTGTGAAAATCGCTATCTCTAACTGTCCCTCACAGTCTTGAACAGCAGCCTGTCCCTAACTGAATTCACAGCAGAGTGAACCCGAAATGGCGGCGGCGGCGGCTTTTATAGTGCATCATGACATCATTTCAGCAGCCAATCACAGCTATGCCATTAGTTAACATGCCTACATGCCTAACAGGATGTGCCCACACTTCTGAGGATTGTCACTGGCTGAATCAAATCAAACTGGCTCATAGCATTATGGGAACTTCCGATTCTGGTATTCGATATGCTAAAAGTATCGGAACTCAGTGTCGGAATTCCGATACAGTGAATATCGGCCGATACCCGATACTTGCGGTATCAGAATGCTCAACACTACTAACCACACATGTACCGCACATTCATGGGGGTGGTTACAACCATATAATGTGACTGAGGTCTGGTCACATGAAGAGAGTGTGTGTACCTGAATGGTTCAGGGTGCAAGGTCCTGGAAGGTCTGTTTTGGAAGATCCTGGGAGTAGGATTGGATTCCTGGAGCACGTGGTGAGACCTTGGACCTGGTGGCCTGGGTGTTGGACGAACGTCCTGAATAGCACCCGGACAGGCCACATGTTTGTGCAGAGCCTGAGATGGCCCCACACTGAGAAAGACGCTATCCTGTTGAGGATCTTGGACTGACGAGGAGTCAACCTGTGGAGCAGGAGCTCCTGAGAGGTAACCCCGGGTATGGGGAAAGAACTTTGTGCACTGACAAAGGTCAATTACTGAACTGTGCGGTCACCCGGTGACTGGAGAGAATCCGGTGTGACTAGTGAATGCTTTGTAAAGCCATACGTGATGAAGCAATGGACTGTGTGTAAGCTGGTGATGTGCAACCTGGCTTACAGTGCGGTTTATGATGTTTAAATAAATCCTATGGACTGTTTTGTGTAGAAAACCGTGCCTGACTACGTTAATCCGCTGCCAAGCGAGTATTCCCCAACACACACAGTATGCGCTAAGCCACAGCGGGTAAGTAATTGGGTTCCTTTAATAGAGATCCTGAGATCCAAGAAGCCAACCAAAGTGGTGGAAATGTAAGATGTCAGTTTTATATTCCAGGAATGGTCAGACCATCAATGAAATGATTGCATTCCTCCAAAGTGCCTGTCGAAAAGAGCAGAATGTCATCTATACAGTGGTACCATTTTAACACATAAAATTGAAAGAGCCCCAGGTTCCGCACATGAGCGTTCCCAAAAACAGTGGTACAGGTGCGGCGCACAAATTGAGCGGCCTCACACTGAGCGCAGCAGAGATCGGGTGCAGGTGTCAGTTCTATGTGAGAGCTGACACCCCACAGCAATGCCCATGATAAGTGCTAGCACCGACTGCAAGCATCTAACGCATCTGATGCCACTGTCAGTAGGCATAGATGAGCATCACGCAGGGAATAAGTTCCCTGCGCTGTTCCGTCAGGTCAATGCAATGTGATTGCGTGGTTCTGATGGTCTCCATGGAGACCCATGGCCACAAGATGGCCGCTGGGTCCTTCAGAGTCCTGCAGGGAAGGTGGCTTGTGAGCGTCTTCTGGGAGCAGGTGCTGACATGCTTCCTTCCCTGCCTGTCAGATTCTGATGTGATACTCTGACACCATACAGTGATGTCCCAGGTGGGACAATGTAAAAAAGTTAAAAAAAAATATTAAAAAGTGTAAAAATATTTTTTTAAATCCCAAATAAATAAAATAAAAGAAGCAAATATTTTTCTAACAAATACATTTATGTAAAAAAAAGCCAAAACAATATAAGTACACATTTGGTATCGTCGCGTTCATAATTACTCATTCTATGAAACTGTCCCGCTAGTTAACCCCTTCAGTGAACATTATAAAAGCAAAAAAAGAGGCAAAAAACAATACTCTCTCATCATACCACTGAGATAAAAGTGCAATGAAACGCGATCAAAAAAGAATGAATGTAAATAAAAATAGCCCTCATACAGCTCCATCAGCAGAAAAATAAAAAAGTTATAGCTCTCGGAATTAAGTGATGCAAAAATAATTATTTTTTCCATAAAATAGTTTTTATTGTGTAAAAGCACCAAAACATTACAAAACTATATTATTGGCGTACCGCTGTAATCGTACTGACCCGAAGAATAAAGCTGCCTTACCAATTTTACCACATGCGAAACAGTATAAAAAAGCAAAACAAAAAGCAATTCCTGAATTGCTGTTTTTTGTTTCTTTCTGTCTCCCAAAAATCGGAATAGAAAGAGATCAAAAAATGTAATGAGTGCGAAAACAGTACCAATAAAAACATCAACTCATACCGCAAAAAACAAGCCATAACATGACTCTGTCGGCCAAAATATGGAAATATTATAGCTCTCAAAATGTGGTGATGCAAAAACTAGCTTTCACAATAAAAAGTGTCTTTTAGTGTGTGACAAAAATAAATAAAACCAATTCTTCACATGCTGTTGATTTTTTCATTCTGCCTCCCAAAGATCGCAGTAAGGCTTGGTGCACATTTATCCTGCGTTCTGCCCTTACACTGAGATTTCCGTGTAAATCTCTGAAATACATGATTCAGACAGAACCTCTGCCGGAAGATTCCTTATAATGAGGCAGATGGAGGCACTGTGGATGTCATATGACCTGTGATCTTGCAGTGTCCGTCTTTTTAGGATTGCATAAAACTGCCATCGGCCACAGTTTTGTGCACTTCAGAAAAGAAGGACACCACTGAACAGATGCCAGATGGAGTCAAGAGTAACTCTGATGCCTCATTATAGTGAATGGATCCACGTCACTCAAAGATTTAGATGGAAACCCCGATGTAAGAGTGTAGTGCCCCAGAGGATTCAGTCACCACAGAGGTACTGCACCTCATCCAGAGGTGTGGTACCCCAGTCTCAGGTAAGGAGGGAGCACCTCACAGGACTCCAACACCTGCATCTCAGCACATATCACACAGCAGGGTTCCGTCCCTTCTCAGTGGCAGCCCTGCTGGGTAGGAAAGGGTGTTAGGAGGTGGGTGGGGTGTAACAGAAGGAGAGTGGGAAGAACAGTGCAGAGTGAGGCAGAACATGAGGAGAAAGTAAAAATAACAGAACTGTGGTGAAGCAGCTCCCTGTCAGGAGGAGCTGCAGAAGGATAGAGACAGAAAGAAGCTCCCAGAGGGGAGTAGAAAGGGTCTCAGGGGCACGGCAAGTGCGGAGGCCACCCGTGGGGCCCGATCCAGTAGTGGACAGACCAGGTCGCAGTGGGGTACCGGCCCCCTAGCCTAGTGGAGAGATCATCAGACTCAACTAGCAAGCCGGAGGCAGAGGCACCTTTAAGTGTTGTAGCCACAAGCCACAGTTATCAACTCAACTTCACCTCAATCAACAAAAAACTAAGCCCTCACTCAGGTCTGTCATCTGTTAATGGAAATATAGGGGTCTTCCACGTTACTGGTAGTACAAAGGCTCTGGAAAAGCTAAATGGCTCCTCGCCCGCCAAAAGAAATTAAGCAAATTCTCCACTCCCAAATCCAAATGCCCCCTCCCTTCTGAGCCCCAGTGTGCCGAAACCACATTTAGCGCCCACATGTTTGGCATTTCTGTAGTGATGAAAGCTTGCCTAATTTACAGGTGCGTGTCTCCAGAAGAAGGGGCTAGGCATAAAGTACCGGTCACAACAATGGTAGTTTGCAATTCTCACTCAGCAACATCCACTGCTGCTTGTTTAAACACTGTGATGCAGTGGTGTCCACGCTGTGCAGGAATGAGGTAGTGACTCAAGCAAGTTCAAAGCAAAAACGTGTTTAATGTCCAAAGAAAAACTCACACAGTGCACAGCACGCTGTATCCTCTGGATCACAGCCAGGAAATCAAAGACAATCCGGGACCGGTTGCCGTGAGCACTTGCACCTAAGTGTACGCAGGGGGTGCCAGACTTTTTGGCTTCGCTGGTCTGTGTTACCTCACACAGGGAGTGCTCTGCAGACCGACTGCTCTGTCTGCTTGTAAGACCAAAACTGACACACCCAAAACCCTCTTGCAGGGTTTTTTCCTTTCCTCTAGACTCTGTGGCCATGGGCCACTTATAAGATCTGGTCTGGAGGAAACGGACCGGCCCCACTACCTTCCTGCAGTCTGTTTAAAAAACAAAAGCCCATACCTGGTTTTCCTGAACAATTCTTTGGTCAAATAACTTGACCAAGTTCACACTCATTTCTATTCTGTCTTGTGACTCACAGGCAACTTGCTGTGAGCAGAAGGCACTCCAGCGGATCTGATACGCTTCTGAGCGCATCCTGGGGGTCACATAGCGACCCTCACATATGACACCGGTCACTGCCTCACAACACCCATGGAGTCACAATCATCACTACACCTGTAGAATTTCCAAAATAGGGTCACTTTAGAGGGGATTCTGCTTTTCTAGCACTTAGAGGCTCTGTATATGGAGTCTGCAAACTATTCTAGGAAAATCTGAGCTCCAGGAGGCAAATAGGTCTCCATCCCCCCAACTCCCTCTGTATGGCTAAGCAGTACTCTACAGCCACATATGGGGTATTTCTACATTCATCAGAAATTCTAAGACAAATTTTGGTGCTATTTTTACCATTTTTCCCAGTATGAAAATGTAAAATTTGGGGTGAACACAATTTTGGTGGTAAAATTGTAAATTATTTTTCTTCACTGCTCAATGGTATAAAATTCTGTGACACACCTGATGTGTCAATATAATCACTGCACACCTAGATGAATTCATTGGGAGGTTTAGTCTGTAAAATGGGGTCACTTATTGGTTGTTCTGCTGTTCTGGCACCTAAGGTGCTCTGCCAATGTGACATGGCACCTTCAAACCAGTGCAGTAAAATCTGCACTGTAATATGGTGCTACTTCGCTTCTAAGCTTTGCACTGTGCCTCAAAAGTAGTTTTCGATCACATATGGGGTACTGGTGAACTCAGGAGAAATTGAAAAACAATTTTTGGGGTCCTTTTTCTTCTGTTACCCTTGTGAAATAAAAGATTTTTGAGGGAAAAATGTGATTTTTTTATTTTCGCATCTTAACATTATAAATAGAGATGAACAAATATTTCAATGTTCAGTTTGGATTACAATCGCCACATTTGCAATATTCGCCAATTAATTCGTCGAATATTTGGGAGGCAAAAACAAATGCATGCACAACACCTTATAATGGCCCCAAATGCTGCCAAAACACATCAAATGAGGGGCAGACACCAGGAAAGTGGCCTCAATTCACCCACAGTACTATTTTAGCATGGTACTGCAGCAATCAGCCAGGCATGAGGTATCGGGTCTGGGACAGCATTTACAACTTTAAATTGAACGTCACAGTAAGACAAGGTGGGCGAGGGATCAGTGTAGGCCTCCTGTGCTGGAAGCCCTGATACCGCATGCAACAGCTCAACCTACTTTCATACTCAGCCACATTCAGGTGGCACAAATACCATATAAATTTCGCAGACTACTATTGTCAGAAAAATATAAGGATAGTAACACGGAGTCATGGAAGTGAAGGCCTGACGGTCTTAGAGGTATTATGCTACAGGCAACACGCATGAACTAGACTCAACTAGGAGTCTACACATTTACAAAAATTAGTTGCAGACATCAACAAAGTGGCATCAATTGCAATAAAGTGGAATTAGTATAGCAGGGACTAACACTTCTTCCACTACAGCCAACCCAGCAGACAGAGACAGTAACGGGCAAGGTGGTGGAATCACTGTTCCGTATCCCTCTAAAAGCCTGGAAGGGGCGTAACTAGGTGGCCTACCAAATCCCTGCTCGGACAAATGACAGCAGGCGAAAACTGCGATCCAAAAAGGTACAAAGAGGTGAAACCAGGTGCTACTCCATGGCTGACCTAAAGAAGGTGGCAGCTGAACCCCTACAGCAGGTAAGATGATACGGCCCGAAGGAGGGATGAAAAATGTAGGCAGGCACTCTGGAACCACGGGTGCAGATGGGACCGGCTTTGGAACAGAAAAGCACTGGCAAGTGTGGGCTGGATCGGGTGTTAGACAGATGGGCACTGGCAGGTGCGATCTGGACCGGCTGATGAACAGAAGAGCGCAGACAGGCACTCGCAGACGGGCACAGACAGGAAAAAGGAGATGGTACAGGGTAGACAAGCAGGCAGACAGACTTGGGGAACCTGACAACTAGCAAGGCAAACTAACAACATAGCTCAAGAACCTCCATATTGGAGGAGAAGCCATAAATAGAAGGTGTTGCTCAGCTATAGGTTGGGAACACCTTAGGTTGATGAGAGCGGCGCCCTCTAAGCATAGTTCCCGGTCCTACAACTGAGCCTTGGTAGACACCGACACATAGTGGGCAAGATACGGTGGTGGTGTGTCAGTGGGAGACACTGAATGTCCTGTCTTTTAGGTATGAGGAGATCCAACAAAAGGCCATGTCTGTAATGTCAATAGATCAGAAAGTCTGTAGTAAGAGGAAATGGTCCACTGTTTCAAAGACAGATGCCAGGTCCAAGAGAAGGAAGAGGACAAGCTCGCGTCGCTTTCATTTGGCGGTTAGTAGGTCATTGGTGACTTTAGTCAGGGCAGTTTCAGTGGAATGGTGCTGTCTGAAGTCAGATTGTAAGCAAAGAGGGAGCAAGAGGAGAGGTGGGAGGACAGTTCAAAATGAACGTGTTGTTCCAATAGTAGGGGAGCAATGATGGGGCGATAGCTAGACACAGAGGACGGATCAAGGGTGGTCTTTTTGAGGATGGTATGATCGAAAGTGTTTCAATCAGGATGGAAGACACCAGTTGTTAGTGACAGGTTGAAGAGGTGGGTTAGGCTTGTGATGAAGAGTGTGGTAAAGTTTGAAATGAGGTGGGACGTTATTGTGTCAAGTTCACAGGTGGTAAGGCAAAGTATTCAGCTGAGATGAAAGGTAGGGGTAACTAATTAGGGTTGTGAGACAGGTATGATATGAGGGATGAGAAGTCAGTTTGTTTTGCTGCAGTAAGAAATTTCGCAGCATTTTTACAACTTCTGTCACTGGACGGGCAACTCAGCTCCCTTTCTTTGGCAGCTGTACAATGGTACGCTTTGTAGATGAGGGCCATAAAGAACATGCTCCAGTAGATGGCAAGTGCTGCATCAAGTGGCCTCTGCTCCTCTTCCTTCACCTTAACATCACACACAGTACAGTCCTCAGTGGTGGCACCCCAATTATCCTTTTTTTTTCCTACATCACAACTCTTCAAATGCCCAACTGACTGTTGGGAACCACAGATGGCTGAGTCTGTAGATCTCTTCACACATTGTATGCCATGGGCATATTAAGTGTACTCTAAAGATCCACACAGTCAAGAGGAGGAAATCATCTGCACCGATGACCAAATTTTTCTCACTTTGATCCATGGCTGGACGAAATTTGGTCCGAGCATAAACCAAACCCTCGTCAAAAGACCTTAACCCCGTTGGGTGAAGGTGATCCATTTGTGATGAGACTCAGATATTTGAAGCGCCTGTGAACTGTACTATGCTGTCAAGGCAGGAAGAGGAGGAGGGTGGCTCTCAGGGTGAAGAGTGGGAGAACACAGAGGATGACGATGAGGTAGTAGAGGACACTTGGTATAAACCAGAGGCATGCAGTAGAGTAGCACAGCAGAGAAGGAGGCTACGTAGACACAGCATTATGCAACCACGACAACCAATTCATCCTGAGACCCAACTCTGGCAATGGACAGCAGCATTCGCGGTTATGCAGTTAGCTAGCTTGGGTCTTTTTTTCAGACTGTCAAAAATATAAAAAATCATGTTATCTGTCAACATTTTTAAAAACAACCTAGTAGAGTAAAAAAACATGAAATAATTTCAGTACTACATACATGACCTGGCACATGTATGATCATCATGCATTAATTTGGTAATGTCACTGTGCTAAAATGCAGACTAGCTGGTCTTGCCTACCACCGTCCACCCAATCAACCGCATCTTCTGATTCTTCCTCCTCCCTCACTGTGCTGCCACACAGGGCTCCGGCCTGAAGAACCTTCACTTGATTACCCCCTACAGCTGTTGTGACTGAGAACCTGTCAGCTGATACGGAATTGGACATGACTGCTGTTTTTGACTGATCTTACATACCATGTACACCCCATTTTTCTCAATCCACCGTAATATCTCCGCCTGCACCTCTCTCACAGTCCAGCACTGTGTCAGCACAGCAGCAAACCCTCATTTGTGCAGTTGTGCTTACACAAAAGATTCTTTACACATGGCAAAGGTAACAGCTTGAATTTCACCATCTTCAATCTACTAGTAATAATAACCTTTATTTATATATCGCAAACACATTCCGCATAGCTTTACAAGTCAGCAGATCATATAAAAGTTATCAAGTTTAAGTTAAACAAACCTGTAAAGCAAAAATAATGATGACTCTGCTCTTAAGAGCTTACAATCTACAATGAAGTGAGGGTAACACCAATTACAGGTGCTTATTTACGATGATGGTACTGTAAGGAGGAAAACCGGAATGCAGGCACCTGTACTGCACCAGGTCCAGAACTGTTGAGGCTGCATCCCAGGTTGTCTGGGAGAAAGAATAGGGAACCGAACAAACCCTTTCACCCAGAAGCGGTGGGCGTGGCAGAGAGAAAAGCTCGTGTAACCAAGGGCAGTTTCCCGCCGGCAGAGACTGAGGCAGATGGGGTGCGTGCGCAGCATGCTCTGGCCTCCAGGGAGCAGAGGCACAGCAGACTGCAGCTGAGAACCCACGGTCACATAACCGGGACTGTAAGCAGAGACAGACCCGTGGGCTCTGGTAGGCTTAGGGCTGCGCTCGTGCAAAAAGTTGTGGACCCAGCATTGAGGCCCCCTGTGCTGTCCCACATACCAGAGACCTCATCTGATACCGGGGGCTTTTCCACATCTATGAATTTGGCTGCACCAGCGTATGGACTAGGGGCTCAGCAGAAGGTACTGGAGACCAATTGCTGACACCAGAAGATGGATCACTAACCCTGGTGTCACGCTGCAGCACTGCAGGTAAATGCAAATTCCACTAGATGGCAAGCAAAGTGGAGAAAGGGCTGAAATCCTGCTCAGAGCAGACCAGCAGAACTGCAGCGAGGCTACAACCAGTTGGCAGCAGAATAGTCAGACAAGCCGAGTCGATACCAGAGAGTAGCGTAGTACCAAGGGGAATCCTAAACACAGAGTCAGAGGAGCACCAAAAGGTCAGTACCGGTCCATAGCAGAACTATCAGA
This sequence comes from Dendrobates tinctorius, assembly GCF_039654945.1. Lineage (NCBI taxonomy): Eukaryota > Metazoa > Chordata > Amphibia > Anura > Dendrobatidae > Dendrobates > Dendrobates tinctorius. The sequence goes on along the minus strand of NW_027361766.1, from coordinate 16,356,634 downwards.
AGGAAGAGACAGAATCAGGTCAGAGCTATAGCAGAGTCTAGTACCAGGGAATCCAAACACCTAGGGACACCCAGAGTCGGGACGGGTAAGAGAGGAGTGAACAGACTCGGGCAAAGACAGCTAAATGCAGCAGGAAAAATCAGGGTTTCACCCGTGCCAGCTACACACGCCGTAGGCAAGAAATATAACTGGGACTGCCTGCAGGATGCAACACAGAGAAATAGCAGACCCGACACCGGAACGAGGCAAAGAAAGTTAACACCTGACATAACCAGACCGGGAAAGGAGAGACAAGACCCAAAACCAGGTCTGGATCATGACAGTACCCTCCTCTCAAGGGGGTGCCACCAGAACCCCAGGTTTCCCAGGATAACATGCATGAAAACCCCTAACCAACTGATCAGCATGGACTGATCACACCGGGACCCAAGATCGATCCTCAGGACCGTAACCCCTCCAATGTACCAATTACTGAAGCGAACTGCGAACCATCCGAGAATCAACAATACGTTAAACTTCATACTCAGTTTGTCCATCCACAGAGACAGAAGGCGGAAGGGGTGGACACCCAGCAGAGGGAGGTACAAATGATTTAAGAAGGGACTTATGGAACACATTGGGGAAACGAAGTGACGGAGGTAAGTGTAAACAAAAGGCAACTGGGTTGACAACCTCAAGGATCTCGTAAGGACCAATAAACTTAGGACCCAGCTTAACGGAAGGAAGTTTCAGATGTATGTTCTTGGTAGGCAACCACACTTTTGCTCCTACCAGCAACTTAAGTCCTACAGATCATCGCTTATCAGCAAAATGTTTCTGTTTTTGCCCTGAGCCACCCAAATGTTCTTCTGGACCTCTCTCCAATTCTCCCCCAACCATTGAACCACCAAATCAGTCTCTGGACACTCCGAATCCAGTCTGGAAAATTCACCAAAATGGGGATGAAAACCGTAGTTACAGAAAAACTGGGAGGTGTGTTGTGAGTTCATTTTCCCCTTCATTACTGAGGCCCGAGGAACTCCCTCTTCTGGTAAAGAAAGGTAGTGAGCCTGATTATTAAACACCAGAGGCTGATGATGATGACTGGCTGAGTGGAGTTACTGACTGGATATAAGGCTGCCGACGCCCTTCTGCCCTGCGGGTGATTTCTCTGTGGGATCCTTGGAGACCAGTCTGAATTCCTGCTCCTCTAAAGCTAAGTTTGCTGCTCGGCCTTTTGCTTTGGTGCTTTGACTTTGTTTTGCTTTGTTTTTCTGGATTTCTGCCATTCCCTGCTGGGGTGTGCTGAATTCATTTAGCTCTGTCTTCTGAAAATACCTGAGTGCTGATTTAGTTTTTGAAGCCTAGCTGCTTCAGGGCCTTTTTCATATCAGCTTGTTGGCTTATGTCTTTGATAGGGTTTTGGCAGATTGCAGACAGCAGCCTTCCTGTCCTTTCCTATCTAGGTAGTTTTGGGCCCCGTCTTTGCTCAGTCTATCTTTCTGTCTGTGTTAGTATTTTCATCTTGCTTCACCGTCATTATATGTTGGGGGTTGCCTATTGCTTTGGGGTCTGCTCTGTGGCAGTTTAGATTTCCCCTTTCTTTCTTTAGGCCTATGTAATTCTCCGGCTGTGATCGAGGGGTCTAGGGCATCGTAGGAACCCCCCACGGCTACTGTTAGTTGTGTTGATAGGTTCAGGGGTCTGCAATCTGATAGTTGCCAACTTCTCTGGTTTTCTGGACTTAGCTTGTATTTCTGCTTTTGCCTCCTACGGTGACTCATTCATAACAAAATCACCCGCCATACCGCAGATCCTAGGGTACTCAATAGCAGGAAAGAATTGTAAAAAAAAAAAAAAAAAAGGTGTGTATATTTTTTCCTCTATATCTCTGAGGCCGTAGGGGGAATTTTTTTTCTCTCAATGGAGATAAAGCAATTGTCTGATCGTGTGGAGCAGCTCGCTGCGGAAGTGCGGGGAATTTCCGCCTACCTTGCTCATTCACATGCTGCTGAACCAAAGATTCCTACACCTGATGTATTTTTTGGGGATCGGTCTAAATTTTTGAATTTCAAAAATAATTGTAAATTATTTTTTGCCTTGAAGCCTAACTCGTCAGGGAGCTCCGCGCAGCAGGTTAAAATTGTCATCTCTTTGCTGCGTGGCGATCCCCAGGATTGGGCGTTTTCTTTGAAACCAGATGATCCTATTCTGACTAATGTGAACGCATTCTTTCAAGCCTTGGGGTTGTTGTATGACGAACCTAATGCCATTGATCAGGCTGAAAAGACCCTGCTGGCATTGAGCCAGGGTCGTGATTCTGCAGAATTGTACTGTCAAAAATTCCGAAAGTGGGCGGTCCTTACTACCTGGAATGATAATGCCTTGGCTGCTCTCTTTCGGAAGGGGTTGTCAGAAGCCGTAAAAGATACTATGGAGGGATTTCCTGTTCCCTCTGGTCTTGACGATTCTATGTCATTAGCCATTCAGGTTGATCGGCGTTTGCGCGAACGCAAAGCTGCACGAGAGGTGTTGCCACCTCTTGAACAAATGTCTGAACCTATGCAATGTGATAGAGTTTTTTCCAGAGAGCAGCGTCAGGAGTTCAGAAGGCGTAATAAGTTGTGTTTTTTCTGTGGAGATGCCTCGCATATTATTTCTGTCTGTCCTAAACGATAGAAACGCTTTGCACACACGTTTTCTGTTGGGGGTGTTCAACCTAAGTTTCTTCTGGCTATTACTCTGATCTGCTCCCTGTCCACATTTTCCGCCAAGGCTTTTGTGGAGTCGGGAGCAGCCCTAAACCTAATGGACTTGGATTTTGCTAAACGTTGTGGATTTCTGATGACACCTCTGCAGACGCCTATCCCTTTGAGGGGGATTGATGCTACTCCTTTGGCTAAAAATAAACCCCAGTTTTGGACCCAGGTGGTAACGCGGGTCGCCCCAGACCATCAAGAAAATTGCAGATTTTTGGTGTTGCATAATCTGCATGATACTATTGTTCTGGGGTTTCCCTGGTTACAGATTCATAATCCAGTTTTGGATTGGAAATCTGTGTCTGTGGTGAGTTGGGGTTGTCGGTGTGCATTTAGTGAGGCTCCGGTGTTTTCCACCTCTCCTCAGTCGCATGATGTTCCTGATTATTTGGCGGACTTTTATGATGTATTTAGTGAGAATGAATCTGCATCTCTGCCTCCTCATAGGAGTTATGACTGTGCAATTGAACTGAGCCCGGGGTGTAAATTTCCCAAGGGTCGGCTCTTCAATTTATCTGTACCCGAGCACGAGGCTATGCGATCCTATATTAAGGAGGCGTTGAGAAGGGTCATATTAGACCATCCTCGTCACCCTTAGGTGCCGTTTTTTTTTTGTAGCCAAAAAGGATGGATCATTAAGACCTTGTATTGATTATCGTGCCCTCAACAAAATTACTGTTAAATATCAGTATCCGTTACCCTTGATTTCTGATCTATTCTCCAGAGTTAAAGGTGCTTGCTGGTTTACCAAGCTTGACCTCAGGGGGCGTATAATCTTATTCGCATTAAGCATGGGGATGAATGGAAGACGGCGTTTAATACTCCGGAGGGACATTTTGAGTACCTGGTGATGCCTTTTGGGCTCACTAATGCCCCTTCTGTCTTCCAGTGCTTCATGAACGATATTTTCCGAGATTTTGTCGATAAATTTTTGATTATCTATCTGGATGATATTTTGATCTTCTCCAAGGATTGGGATTCTCATGTGGAACATATTCGGACTGTGTTCCGGATCTTGAGGGAGAATTCCCTGTATGTCAAAGGATCTAAATGCCTTTTTGGAGTACAGAGGATTTCTTTTTTGGGATTTATTTTGTCCCCGTCAACTATTGAAATGGACCCGGCCAAGGTACAGGCCATTCACGATTGGGTTCAGCCCACTTCTTTGAAGGCCCTCCAAAAGTTTTTGGGTTTTGCTAATTTTTATCGGAAATTTATAGCAAAATTTTCTAGTATTGCCAAGCCATTGACTGATTTGACTAAAAAGGGTGCTGATGTGTTAAATTGGTCTCCGGAGGCTGTTTCTTCCTTTCAGGAGCTGAAGCGAAGATTCACCTCCGCCCCGGTTTTGCGGCAACCTGATGTCTCACTTCCCATTCCAGGTAGAGGTGGATGCTTCTGAGATTGGTGCAGGAGCTTTTTTGTCCCAAAAGGATCCTGTAACATCTAAAATGAATCCCTGTGCTTTCTTTTCCCGAAAGTTCTCTCCATCTGAACGTAACTATGATGTGGGGAATAGGGAACTGTTGGCCATGAAATGGGCATTTGAGGAGTGGAGACATTGGTTGGAGGGAGCTAAGCATCAAGTCGTGGTCCTCACTGACCACAAGAATTTGATTTACCTAGAGTCGGCTAAGCGCTTGAACCCTAGACAGGCTAGGTGGGCCTTGTTTTTTACACGTTTTGGTTTTGTGGTTTCTTTTCTTCCTGGAACAAAGAATGTCAAGGCAGACGCCCTCTCTAGGAGCTTCTTTGCTGATTCTCCTGTGGTGACCAAGCCTGCTACCATCTTAGGCGAAGGGGTAGTTCTTTCTGCCATCTCGCCCGATTTGAGACGTGCTCTGGAAGAGTTCCAGGAGGACAAACCTGAGCGTTGTCCCAGTGGAAAGTTGTATGTTCCTGACCAGTGGAAGAAGAGAGTGATGTCTGAAGTTCATTGCTCTGCTTTGGCTGGTCATCCAGGTATTTTTGGTACTAGAGATCTGGTGAGTCGTTTTTTTTGGTGGCCCTCCTTGTCTCGTGATGTCAGGAATTTTGTGCAGTCCTGTGGGACGTGCTCCCGGTCTAAATCGTGTTCTCGCTCTAGTGGGTTGTTGATGCCTTTGCCTGTCCCCAAGAGGCCATGGACCCATATTTCAATGGATTTCATCTCTGATATGCCTGTCTCTCAGAGGATGACTGTTATTTGGGTGATTTGTGATAGGTTCTCTAAAATGGTTCACCTTGTACCACTCCCTGCCGTCTTCCTCTGAGTTGGTGCCCCTGTTTTTACAACAGGTGGTTCGTTTGCACGGGATTCCTGAGAACATTGTATCTGACAGAGGAGTCCAGTTTGTGTCTAGATTTTGGAGAACTTTCTGTTCCAAGGTGGGAATTCAGTTGTCCTTCTCCTCTGCTTTTCACCCTCAGACCAATGGGCAGACAGAGAGAACAAACCAGACCTTGGAGTCATATTTGAGATGTTTTATTTCTGCTGATCAGGATGATTGGGTTTCATTTTTGCCCTTGGCCGAATTTGCTTTAAATAATAGAGCTAGTTCTGCCACTTTGATGTCACCTTTTTTTTGTAACTTTGGGTTTCATCCTCGATTTTCTTCAGGGCAGGTGGAGCCCTCTGCCTGCCCAGGGGTTGACACTGTGGTGGAGAGAATGCACCAGATCTGGGACCAAGTGGTGGATAAGTTATCTCTCTCCCAGGAAAAGGCCCAGCGGTTTTCCAACCGACATAGGACCATTGGTCCCCAGTTAAAGGTTGGTGATATGGTGTGGTTATCATCAAAAAATATTGCTATGAAGGTGGCTTCTCCTAAGTTTAAGCCTAGATTTATTGGACCTTACAAGATTGTGGAGATTATTAATCCGGTCTCTTTTCGTTTGGCTCTTCCTGTCACATTTAAAATCCATAATGTGTTCCATAAATCTTTGTTGAAGAGGTTTGTTGAACCTGTTGTTCCGGGGGTGGCACCTCCAGACCCTGTATTGGTTGAAGGTAACATGGAATATGAGGTAGAGAAAGTACTGGATTCCCGTCTGGCTAGACGGAGACTCCAGTATTTGGTTAAGTGGAAGGGTTATGGTCAGGAGGATAATTCCTGGGTCTCTGCCTCTGATATTCATGCCAAAAGATTGGTGCGTGCCTTTCATCGGGCTCACCCTGATCGCCCTGGTGGCGTAGTTGAGGGTTCGGTGACCCCTCCTCAAGGGGGAGGTACTGTTGTGAGTTCATTTTCCCCTTCATTACTGAGGCCCGAGGAACTCCCTCTTCTGGTAAAGAAAGGTAGTGAGCCTGATTATCAAACACCTGAGGCTGATGATGATGACTGGCTGAGTGGAGTTACTGACTGGATATAAGGTTGCCGACGCCCTTCTGCCCTGCGGGTGATTTCTCTGTGGGATCCTTGGAGACCAGTCTGAATTCCTGCTCCTCTAAAGCTAAGTTTGCTGCTCGGCCTTTTGCTTTGGTGCTTTGACTTTGTTTTTCTTTGTTTTTCTGGATTTCTGCCATTCCCTGCTGGGGTGTGCTGAATTCATTTAGCTCTGTCTTCTGAAAATACCTGAGTGCTGATTTAGTTTTTGAAGCCTAGCTGCTTCAGGGCCTTTTTCATATCAGCTTGTTGGCTTATGTCTTTGATAGGGTTTTCAGATTCACTAGTAGGACTTTTATGGATTAAAACGTGCGCTGCCAGACCATCAATCCTCACAAGTTGTGTACTTAATATATTTATTTCCCAACGCGTTTCGAGGTCATAAACCTCTTCCTCAGGGGATGACATGTCATCCCCTGAGGAAGAGGTTTATGACCTCGAAACGCGTTGGGAAATAAATATATTAAGTACACAACTTGTGAGGATTGATGGTCTGGCAGCGCACGTTTTAATCCATAAAAGTCCTACTAGTGAATCTGAAGATTTATGGCCACAGCGTGGTCATTTGGATGTGCAGCAAGCTGACCGCATTTCTTTATGCTTGTTACTCTCCTATATACGGTGAGTATAAATTACTATTTGATATCTTGGTTTTCTCAGATAAGACCCTATTGCGCTTTTTTTCCTTGCAGTTTCAATTATTTTGATAGGGTTTTGGCAGATTGCAGACAGCAGCCTTCCTGTCCTTTCCTATCTAGGTAGTTTTGGGCCCCGTCTTTGCTCAGTCTATCTTTCTGTCTGTGTTAGACTGAGCAAAGACGGGGCCCAAAACTACCTAGATAGGAAAGGACAGGAAGGCTGCTGTCTGCAATCTGCCAAAACCCTATCAAAGACATAAGACATCTTTCTGTCTGTGTTAGTATTTTCATCTTGCTTCACCGTCATTATATGTTGGGGGCTGCCTATTGCTTTGGGGTCTGCTCTGGGGCAGTTTAGATTTCCCCTTTCTTTCTTTAGGCCTATGTAATTCTCCGGCTGTGATCGAGGGGTCTAGGGCATCGTAGGAACCCCCCACGGCTACTGCTAGTTGTGTTGATAGGTTCAGGGGTCTGCAATCTGATAGTTGCCAAATTCTCTGGTTTTCTGGACTTAGCTTGTATTTCTGCTTTTGCCTCCTATGGTGACTCATTTATAACAGAGGTGCCAGAGGACTGATTAACCCGATTATTAAATGCGAACTCAGTCACGGGCAACGAGGAACACCAATCATCCTGCTGGGATGACACCGCAAGACACCGCAAAATCTGTTCTAGTCACTGATTGGTCTTCTCCATCTGACCATTGGTCTCGGGATGGTAGGTGTTATGATTAGGTGACCGAGGAGGAAAGCAAGACCAAATTAAGCCACAGAAAACCAGAGAGGTTGGTAACTAAGCGGATTGCAGACCCCTGATCCTTATCCACACAACTAGCAGTAGCCGTGGAGCATACCTATGATGATCCTAGACGCCTCGACACAGCCGGAGAACTAAATAAGCCTAAAGCAAGAAAGGGGAAATCTAAACTGTCCCAGAAGAGACCCCAAAGGAATAGATAGCCCCAACATATATGGTCGGTGAGACAAGATGAAAACACAAACACAGGTAGGAAAATAGACTGAGTATACGATGGGGCCCACACTAACTAGACAGGACAGGAAAGGAAAGACTCTGTCTGCAATCACGCAAAAAACACTGCAAAAAATGCCCAACACGTCTGATAGAAAAATACTGAAGTCACTAGACTTCGCCCACTATATCAGCACTCTGGTATATTCTGAAAGCAGAGCAAAAAGAGGCCAATCTAATAAGGGACAAGAACAAACTGGCACAAGCAGTAACATAAGGATGGAAATTCAGCACAGCCCCAGCTAGAGCTGGCTGACCACACAAAACTGAAATAGACAAAACCAGATCAAATGTGAACAATAGCAAAAGAACACTTAGCTGAGCATGCAGGGACTGTGCTGGAAACCAAGACCTCAGGAGGCAGGAAAAAATCACCAGCAGGGTAGAAGGAGTCAGCTGTCTTAAACCCAGTCAGAAACTCCAGTCATCCTCCTCATTATCAGGTGGCAGGCCTCTGTTAATTAGATCAGCTCCATTACCTCCAGTAACCACCAGAGGGAGCCCGGGAAGAGAACTCGCAACCCCTCTGTCAATATAACCAGCTCCACTACCTTCACTAGTAACCAGAGGACAGAAAGCGAATTCACAACAGGTAGGCAGAGGAGAAGGTCAAGCTAATACCCAATCTCTTATAAAATGCCCTCCAAAATTTGGACACGAATTGTACCCATTTGTCAGACACCAAGTTCAGAGGCATGCCATGCAACTGCACAACATGCTCAATAAACAACTTAGATAGTGTTTCAGTGTTAGGTAGTCCTGCCAAAGGAACAAAATGTGCCTCTCTGCTAAATCTGTGAACCTCTTCCCAGACCACAGTTTTGCCATTGGAAGGAGGGAGATCAGTGATAAAATCCATGGACAAAAGAGTTCAAGGTCTATCCGGAATTGGCAATGGCACAAATTCCCCGGCTAGCCGGTTGTGGGAGAGTTTAGCACGAACACATGTATCACAAGCAGACACAAACACGGCGATGTCAGAAGACATAGAGGACCACCAAAACAGTCTAGCAATAGCTCTCCGGGTGGCCGCGACTCCCGGGTGCCCACTCAGAGCAGATTCGTGGAACTCCCGGAGTACCCTCAACCGATACTGAACTGGGACGAAGAGCTTGTGATCGGGCAATGATGGAGGAATAAGAGACTGAGCCTCATGGATTTCAAGTTCCAATTCTGAAGACACCTCAGCCATGATCACCCCATGCTGAAGAATGGAGAAAGGCAGTTCGGAAGGGGATTTCAGATCCAAGCTGCGAGATAAGGCATCAGCCTTGATATTCTACATTCTTGGAACCAGGCCGAAAGGTGATAGAAAAATGAAAATGTGAAAAAAAGCGACCATCTCCCCTATCTAGGATTTAAAC